>NW_021703765.1:0-61387 GCF_005190385.1 Monodon monoceros | reverse complement strand
GGACCCTGGGTCAGCTCCCATGGGCCGACTGTCCCGCGATCTCAGGACACCGCCTGTTTGTTTGGCCTGAGGCTGCTGGCTTAGGACATGCTGTTGTTCCGCACTTGCCAAAGGGACCTTTATTCATCAGGCAGGACAGATTCTGTGCCCTTGTACATAACTGACAACTAATTATATTGGTTCCAAAATACACAAAAATGAAATGTCTAATGTTTACACAAACTAATAGTTACATCATCTAGACATTATGTCAACTACTCAAGGGCAATGCGACTCAAACCATACAGGTGTGAGTGGTTCTGAACTTTGGGGAGGCATCAGAATCACCTGGAGGACCCCAGAGTTCTGGAATTGCCTGATTTGGAATGCAGCCCAGGAATGTGCATTTTAACAAGTCCCCAGGAGAAGCTGATGGTGCTGGTCTGCAAAGCAAGCACACAGACAAAACCACAGGTTTAAAGGGTTAGTCTTCAGACCTCAACCTCCACAGATCTCTTAGAAACAGAGCCTCAGATCCCATTTCCCTTTTAAAAAGCAAAGGACAACACCCATCCTGCACTGCCCCAGGAACGAAAAACTTCAAGTTTGGGAAAACCACCTTCAATGGCTAATCGAAACTAAAGCCTGGCTCCGCAAGCCAGGGCCCAGGGGAGCACTCTCCTTCGTCCCCTGCTGCTGCCAGAGATGCCTCCCCTTGAGACGGGGTCCCTCTCCCCTTTACTTAAAAGACAAGCCCCATTCTCCTTCTCAGTATTTTCTCCAAGCGCTCACAAGAGCAGGCTCACAGTGAGCAGGGCGCACCCCACGCCTTACACACAGGGGAGACACCCCGGCCGGCAAAACTTCCAGACACAAGAGACGAGCAGACAACACAAGGTTAATGGGATTCTTCACAATCAGTTATCCAGTCACACCACGAATGCTTATTTCAACAGCAGTCAACCACCGTCCTTCCAGTCTCATATATCTCACACATGCTGACTTCCAGAGCAATTAGTTTCCATCAGTCTATGTCTTATTCACGAAATACACAAGAGCTTCATCATGTCTAATGAAACCGCGTATTTTTGACTTTTATATATAATTCCCAGTTGAATATTCCCCCAAACTGGACACAACACACTCACTTTCATCCAAGGGACACCAGGGAACTCTCATTCTTCTCCCTCACGCTAGACTTATGCCACATCTTGCGATTTAAGTAATGAGGAACAGCATGTGTTAAATAAGTCCGTTCTGCAATGTTTTAGTCCTAACTGCGCTTGGTAATTAACTTCAGATGAAGTTTCATTTGTTTCTCAGTTCTTTTAATAATTTTCCTCAAAGTACATGTTAATTTGAAATGCAAATGAGTTCTGGCTTTTTCCTGACAGGAAGTCTGATTTCTGCTGGAGAAAGAGGCTGTGGCTCTGTCAATCCAACTACATGTGGGATATGCTTCATATGCTGAATGAGCTCCACAGCTGGGCAAAGAGAGGTGTGGAATGTGATATGATAAAAGCATTTTTTTCAAGCTTTTTTTTTATTGTGGCAAAATATACATAAAATTCACCATCTTAACCATTCTTAAGTGTACAGCTCAGTGGCATTAAGTACATTCACACCGTTGTACAACCATCACCACCATCCATCTGCCTTAACTCTTTATCTTGTAAAACTGAAAGCCTATACCCGTTAAGCAATAACTACACATTTCCCTGCCCCCCAGACCCTGGCAACCACCACTGTGCTTCCACTGTGCTTCCTCTCTCCCTCCCTCTCTCTCTCTCCCTCCCTCTCTCTCTCTCTCTCTCTATATATATATACATATACACACACACACATATATATACATATATGCATATAATTCTTTATCAGATACATGCTTTGTAAACATTTTCTCCCATTCTGTCTTTTATTCTGTGGATCTGGGTCCTTTAAGTAACCAGGGTGCTGGGAGGGAAAGCTGGACTTCTTTTTTTTTTTTTTTAAAGCTGGACTTTTGATACAGTTCTGTAACTTACTTCCTAACCTAGGTCAGGCACATTTAAGGCAAGTTTTTCTTAAAACTTTCCTTAGTAAGTATTGAACTTCATTTGAAATTGGTAATGGAGTGAGCCATTTTATGGGTCTGATTACCGGATAATAGGTGAAGGAGTGAAGCTCTGCGGTCACCATTTCGTGAGTCCTGCCGTGGGAACACAGTCCAGTGAGATGCTGAACACCTTAAAGGGGTGGTGAGTCTCCAGTGAACTTCACTGTTGGTTCAGGCATTTCATAGGGATCCCTCTACCCTAATGCAGTGGTCTCCAAATGTCACATATCCCCTCAAGAATTTTGGAAAACCTACCACTATGAAGAGGATAATATACTTTTAAGTTGGCATCTAAATTCTTCATAATAAAAATAAATAGTTGCAAAGGATATAATTTCCAGCATGCTGTAAATATTTCATTTAAAAATATTTTATCATATGATCTTTTAAATATAGTCAGTGAAATCTAAATGCCATAGTGATTTGATACTACTGTCACGCATTTTAAAATAGAATGAACAAGCTCTTTTATAACAATCAGAAATTCAACAAGGATGAGAAACCCCTGCTCGCCACAACTCGAGAAAAGGAAGCCCATGCACCGCAACGAAGACCCAACGCAGCCAAAAAAAAAAGAAATTCAGCAAGGTTCCTTTTTCTCTTTGATCTCGTTTCCATTACACTGCTCCAAGAGAATTTAACCCCGATATTTTATCCTAATAATTTATGCTTGATTACCCTATCACTCTTCTCTACAACAAAGTTAGATAAATTGAAATTAAACATTTTCCCCAAGGCCATAAGGCTCTCTTTGTGAAAAATATTTCCAAGTTGTTTCTAATGGGTGTAGAGTTTTAGTTTTGAAAAGTGGAAAGTGTTCTGGAGTGGATGCACAACAGTGTGAATGTAATTAACGCTACTGAAGTGTACACTGAAAATGGCTGAGACGGTAAATTTTATGTATGTGTATTTTATCACATTTATAAATCAAGTAATATAAAAGAAACAAAAATAGATGTTTACAGTAAAAAAGTTTCTAGATTGAGTCATTACAATTATTAAATCAAGTTGGAACACATTTATAAAACTTGACAAATAATTATTAGCCTTCCAAAGTAAACATTTAAAAAATCTTTTAACAGAAAGTATTTATTGCTAAATGAGGCAAGGGTAGCATCGATTCTTCTGCTGTTTCTTGTTGTGGTGGCGTTGGCACTGAGAAGCCTTTTCACATGAAGCAGGAGACAGGCACAAAGATGCTCAGCCCTGTGAGTCTCACCAAGTCTTGGGCCAGAAGTAACCACAGAGCAGCCTATCATTAGAATTATTTCAGACAAACTATTCGCTGACAATTCAATTAGGACCACTTTCAAGTTTTTTGAAAACAAAGAATTGGAAAATACTTGACTTGGAAGATTTATTGCCCAGTCATTAGAGCCATTCACTTTTTCAATTTCTGGTAACTATACCAAGAATTATACGACAACGAATTGTGCCGGCTAATTCCTTCATTTAGAGGCAACCTGTCTGATCTGATAGAACAGGGAAGTAAAAATATAAAATTAGTACCACATGCCAATATTTTTAAAAAATAAAAGTTTTGTCATAATAAAGTTGGACCCTTACCTAACATCATTACAAAGGTTAACTCGAAATGGATCCATGACCTAAATGTAAGGCCTAAAACTATAAAATTCTTAGACAAAAACATAGGGCAAAAGTTTCAGTCCATGAGGTTTGATAATGAGTTCTCGATATGACACCAAAGGCACAGGTAACAGAATTAAAAAAATAGACATTGGACTTCTTAAAAACTAAATCTTGTGCATCAAAGGACAGTATCCACAGAGTAAAAAGGCTTTAAACAGTGATAAATACAGTCGTACCTCTGTATCAGCAGAACCCTAAGAAGCCCAAGTCCCTTATAAAATGCCACACTACATGCATACAACCTACGCACGTGCCCCACCCCCATACTTTAAATCAACTCTAGATGGCATATAATACCTAATACAATGTAAACACTAGGTAAATAGTTGTTAATACAATGTAAATAGTGGCCAGTGCACACCAAATTCAAGTTTTACTTTTTGAAAATTTCTGTAATTTTTATTCTGAATATTTTCTATCCACAGTTGGTTGAATCCACGGATGCAGAACCTGTGGATACTAAGGGTCCACCGTATTCAGAATATATAAAGAATTCCTAAGCAAAATGTTATTCAGCCTTAAAGAGGAAAATTCTGGCATCTGCTACAGCATGGGGCCTTGAGGACACTATGCTCGATGAAATAAGTCAGTCATAAAGGACAATACTGTAGGATTCCACTATAAGAGGTACTCAGAGTCGTCAAAATCATAGAAAGTCCCACGGTGGTAGCCAGGCGCTTAGGAGGAGGGGAAATGGTTAGTTATTGTTTAATGGGTATAGAGTTTCAATTTTATAAGATAAAAAGAGTTGTGGGGATGAATGGTGATGGCTCCACAATAATGTGAATGTATTTAATATCACTAAACTTAAAAATGATTAAGATGGCAAATTTTATATTCTGTGTATTTTTAAAATTTATTTATTTATTTATTTATTTATTTTTGGCTGCGTTGGGTCTTCATTGCTGCACGCAGACTTTCTCTAGCTGCGGCGAGTGGTGGGGAGACGCTTCATCGTGGTGCGAGGACTTCTCATTGCGGTTGCTTCTCTTGCTGCAGAGCATGGGCTCTAAGCGTGCAGGCTTCAGTAGTTGTGGCACCCGGGCTCATGGGCTTAGTTGCTCCGTGGCATGTGGGATCTTCCCGGACCAGGGCTCAAACCCATGTCCCCTGCATTGGCGGGCAGACACTCAACCACCGCGCCACCAGGGAAGTCCCTGTTCTGTGCATTTTAACACAAATTAAAAAAAAAAAGATCTAGGGTTCCTTGTCAAAATGGCTAATTCTAGATATGAGTCAAGAACTTTATATGACCCCGTGAATCTCATCCTTCTAAGAAGCAAGGAATTATCAAAGACTGTTAGGGTCATATCAAAAGGACTCAGGAACTAGTTTGAATGATCTCCCAACAGCTGAAGATGGGACGTTTGTGCATTTATCATCTATAAGGATAATAACTGCTATGGATTGGAACACATCCAATATGCATAAATAATGCATATTTGTTTATAATGAGAACCAAAATTTTATTTTTTACTTTTTGGAGGGTGCCAGCGAACCAACCTACTATTTTGTTTATAATGAGAACCAAAATTTTGTTTATTTGTTTATAATGAGAACCAAAATTTTACTTTTTACGTTTTGGAGGGTGCCAGGGAACCAACCTACTACTTTGAAATAAGTAAATAAAAGGAAAGAATCAAGCACTTTCCCCAAAGAAACCACATTAATTCTTGGGAAATTAACAGATGTAACAACTCCTTATTTCCCAAAGCTTGCAGATAAATAAACTGTCATTCCATTATTATCTTGATAATATTTATTGAATTTTACAGCTGACCCCACCTGTTATTCCCACAATAGGACAGTAAAAATGGGGGAGGGGGTTCACCTCTTTAAATTTTTTAGTTATCTCAAATATGAAATAAGTAAGTCAGTAAGCAAAAATGAATCAGCCTCTAAATGAAATGTACTTTTATTTCCTTTAAAAATATTACATAAGTAATAAAATGATCATTATACTTAGAAAACAAAGATTTACCTGCACATCTATTTTGACCCTCTTTCCTTCAGGAAGAAGGGATACTTCTGACAAATGCTTGTTGAATGAATAATACCTAGAACTTAGTTGCTACAGAAGTCATATGCTATTGAGAACACTATGTCACTGATAAAGTCCTTTGTCAACAAGAAGCTTTTCCTTGGTCAAGAAGCAAGGAGACACAAAAGAGTGGTAGAAACCCAAGATAGCTAAGAGCTGGGGAAGTACAAGTTATCTGTTGTTCTAAATGAATCTCGAAGTACTTCTAGAGCAGTGGAGTCATGATCTGCAAAAATCTGCTCCTCCCTAAAAGCAACGAGAACCCTGGCAAAGATAGTAAAAAATCAACTTTTTGAGAACTCTGGAAATTAACCAAAGGTTTGCAAGCAATAATCCACAGTGCATTTATTCCAGAAAAGCAGCTGAATCTCGGAACAGCAAGTTTTACAGTGTTTGAACTTCCCCCGTCCCTCAGCTTTGAAAACCAGCAGCCTAATAGCTTTACAGGGGGCAGAACTGGCTTGGAGCTCACCCAAAAGCCCCATACTTATAGAACTGTCATCTTTAAACGTGTCTCACAAGTCCCTGGAAAAGCCCTGTTCACAGGGTTTGTCTCTATGTGACCTGAGTCAGAGATCACTCATTGGGAAAAGCCTTTCCTCAGGACATTTGTTGAGAACAACCAGCAGCAACTGTTTAATGAGTAAAGATTATACAATAAAAGTCCCATTTTTAAATGGAACTTTTACAACATGAAGGAAATTATATTATTTCTAACTATATTTATTACAAGAAAACTTAGACGTAAACTTCAAGATATGTTATCTGTTCTATAGAGGTAATTCTCAAAATTCTTTTAGGGGGTTGTAACATATGAAGATTACTGCATTAGGGTATAGGAATCTCTACAAAAGTACCTGAGTCAAGTACCAGCTGGGACAAACACAATAAAAAGAAATGCTGGGGATTCCCACCTGTTAGGACGACTACTGTCAAGAAACAGAAAACAAGTAGTCGTGAGGATATGGGGAAAGTGGAACCCTTGTGCACTGTTGTTAGCAATGTAAAATGATACATCCACTGTAGAAAAGAGTATGGAGGTTCCTCAAAAAATTAAGAATTACCATACGGCCCAGCAATTCAAATTCTGAGTATACCTCCAAAATAACTGAAAGCAGGGTCTCAAAGAGATATTTGTACACTCACGTTCATAGCAGCATTATTCACAACAGGTTAAATGTAGAACCAACCCAAGTTTCTATCAACAGATGAATGAATAAGCAAAATGTGCCTTATCCAGGCGATGGAATGTTATTCAGCCTTAGAAAGGCAGGCAATTCTGGCATATGCTACAACATGGAGGAACCTGGGAGACAGCACGCTCAGTGAAATGAGCCAGTCACAGGAAGACTAATACTGTAGGACTCCACTTACATGATGTCCTTAGAGTTATCACAATCACAGAGACAGAAAGTAGGACGGTAATGCCAGGGGCTGGGGGAGGGGGAAATTGGAAGTTATTGTTTTTTTCTTTTTTTGAAGGGAGGTCACTCAGCACACCTTCTTTTTTTGTTGTTGTTGTTTTCTGGCTGCGCCATGCGTCATGCAGGATCTTAGTTTCCCAAGCAGGGATTGAGCCCGTGCCCCCTGCCCTAACCACTGGACCGCCAGGGAATTCCCAGAAGTTATTGTTTAACAGGTATAAAGTTTCAGTTTAACAAGATGAAAAGAGTTACAAGGATAAATACTGGCATGATTGCACAACAATGTGAATGCATTTAATACCATTTAAACTGTACACCTAAAAATGGCTAAGATGGTAAATTTTATGTTATGTGTATTTTACTACAATAGAAAAATGGAGGAAAATTTTTAAAATGCTGGGGAATGAGGTATCCATAGAAGGCTTTGATAAGCTCTGATATATTCCTGGAAATATAAGGGCGCATTCATGTGCAGGACCGTGTGCATGGTCAGGAAAGACATGAGAAGGTTGTAATCTCTCATATCTGGCTGACTTTGAGATTCTGTGCAATCAGGAAGTGAAGGCTAAAGCAAAGTTGTAAACTACTGAAGTGTTGACTATGTGCCCCAATACGTGCCCCTTTTGGTACGTATAACCAAAAGGACTGGAGACTTACTGGTTAAAATCACTTGAGGAAATCTGTGTCCAATCATCAGATGACCATGAAGCTAACTAAGCAGAGCTTCAGTGGTCACATATGAGAAAGAATACACTTTTTTACAGCATTAGTCCAGGAAAAGTCACTCAACAAACCAACAGCAGCAACAACCACAAACCCCTGAGGGAAGAGTCTGGCTTTCAGAGTTATGTCATGTTATTTAAAATGTTTAGTTTTCAACAAAATTATGAGATATACAAAGAAATAGGAAAAAATGGCCAGAGTTAAATAAAACAGTCAATGCAAACTGTCCCTGAGGGTGCCCAGAAGTTGCACTTACTGGACAAAGATTTTTAGATAAGCTACTATAAATATGTTCAAATTAAAGGAAACCATGTATAAAGACTAAAGGAAACCATAAAACAATGTCTCACCACTAGAAAATAATAGAGACTAAAATCATTTTTTAAAAAAGAACCAAACAGAAATTCTAGAGTTGAAAATTATAATAACTGAAATGAAAAATTCCCTAGAGGGACTCAGTAGTAGATTAGAGGTGGCAGAGAAAGAATCAGCAAACTTGAAGATAGGTCAATTTAGAGTATCCAGTCTGAGAAGCAAAAGAAAAAGGAATGAAGGAAAATGAACAGAGTCTCAGAGACATACTACCTGTGCCATACTATCAAGCATACCAAGAAACACATCTTGGAGAAATCCTAGAGGAGAAGAGAGAGAGAGAAAAAGGCTAAAGGATATCTGAAGAGATAGTGGCCCAAAACTTCCCAAATCTGATGAAAAAGTTTAATCTACATATCCAAAAGTTCAACAAATTACAAGTAGAATAAACTCAGTGAGACCCACATCTAGATGCATCATAGTCAAACTACCAAACTCAAAACCAAACAGAGAATCTTGAAAGCAGCAAGAGAATAACAATTTGTCATGTCCAAATGATCCTCAATAAATTAACAACTGACTTCTCATCAGAAACCACGGAGGCTAAAATGCTGCGGAATGACATGTTCCAACTTGTGGGTGGAAAAAAGAATGTCAGCCAAGAAATCTATATCCAGCAAAACTATCCTTCAAAATGAAGGAGAAATGAGACGTTCTTAAATAAACAAAAACTGGGAGAATTTGCCACTAGCAGAACTGCCTTACAAAAATACTAAAGCCATCCTTTAGGCTGACATGAAAGGACACTCTACATTAACTTAAATTCACATGATGAAATAAAGAGCACTGTTAAAAGTAACTACATAGGAAAAAAAATAACTACATAGGTATGTACAAATGTGTTGTTGTTTGCTTGTAACTTTTTCTTCTCTCTGATTAAAAGACAAGTGCAAGGACTTCCCTGGTGGCGCAGTGGTTAAGAATCCGCCTGCCAGCCTCTTCAATAAGTGGTGCTGGGAAAACTGGACAGCTACATGTAAAAGAATGAGATTAGAACGCTCCCTAGCACCATACACAAAAATAAGCTCAAAATGGATTAAAGACTTAAATGTAAGACCAGAAACTATGAAACTCTTAGAGGAAAACATAGGCAGAACACTCTATGACATAAATCACAGCAAGATCCTTTTTGACCCACCTCCCAGAGAAATGGAAATAAAAACAAAAATAAACAAATGGGACCTAATGAAACTTCAAAGCTTTTGCACAGCAAAGGAAACCATAAACAAGACCAAAAGACAACCCTCAGAATGGGAGAAAATATTTGCAAATGAAGCAACTGACAAAGGATTAATCTCCAAACTTTGCAAGCAGCTCAATAACAAAAAAAACAAACAACGCAATCCAAAAATGGGCAGAAGATCTAAATAGACATTTCTTCAAAGAAGATATACAGATTGCCAACAACCACATGAAAGGATGCTCGACATCATTAATCATTAGAGAAATGCAAATCAAAACTACAATGAGGTATCACCTCACACCGGTCAGAATGGCCATCATCAAAAAATCTAGAAACAATAAATGCTGGAGAGGGTGTGGAGAAAAGGGAACACTCTTACACTGCTGATGGGAATGTGAATTGGTACAGCCACTATGGAGAACAGTATGGAGGTTCCTTAATAAACTACAAATAGAAGTACCATATGGCCCAGCAATCCCACTACTGGGCATATACCCTGAGAAAACCGTAATTCAAAGAGTCATGTACCAAAATGTTCATTGCAGCTCTATTTACAACAGCCAGGAGAAGGAAACAACCTAAGTGTCCATCATCGGATGAATGGATAAAGAAGATGTGGCACATATATACAATGGAATATTACTCAGCCATAAAAAGAAACGAAATTGAGTTATTTGTAGTGAGGTGGATGGACCTAGAGTCTGTCATACAGAGTGAAGTAAGTCAGAAAGAGAAAGACAAATACCGTATGCTAACACATATATATGGAATCTAAGGGAAAAAAATGTCATGAAGAGCCTAGGGGTAAGACAGGAATAAAGACACAGACCTACTAGAGAATGGACTTGAGGATACGGGGAGGGGGAAGGGTAAGCTGTGACTAAGTGAGAGAGAGGCATGGACATATATACACTACCAAACATAAAACAGATAGCTAGTGGAAAGCAGCCGCATAGCACAGGGAGATCAGCTCGGTGCTTTGTGACCACCTGGAGGGGTGGGATAGGGAGGGTGGGAGGGAGGGAGACGCAAGAGGGAAGAGATATGGGAACATATGTATATGTATAACTGATTCACTTTGTTATAAAGCAGAAACTAACACACCATTGTAAAGCAATTATACTCCAATAAAGATGTAAAAAATAAAAAATCTGAAACATAAAAAAAATGATGAATGTTGGAAACTTCAATATTCCACTTTCATTACAAAATAGAACTAGACAGAAGATCAAAAAGGAAATAGAGGACAACACTAGACCTAACAGTCTATACAATATGCCACCAAACAACTGTGGAATGCACATTCTTCTCAAGTGAACATAGAACATTCTCCAGGATGGACCACATTTTAGACCCTAAAACAAGTCTTAATAAATTTAAAAGGATTGAAATTATACAAAAATATGTCTTCCAACCAAAATGGAATGAAATTAGAAATCAATAATAGAAGGAAATTGGGGAAATTCACAAATATGTGGAAATTAAACAACACACTCCTAAATAACCAATGGGTTAAAGAAGAAATCACAAGGGATATTAGCAAATACAGAGAGATTAAAGAAAATGAAAACATACCATAGCAAAATTTATGGGAATCAGCTAAAGCAGTGCTTAGAGGAAATTCACAGCTATAAACACCCATAGTAATAGAAGAAGAAAGATATGAAAACAATAACCTAAACTACCACCATTAGAAACTAAAAAAGCACAAAAAGAACCCAATGCAAGCAGAAAGTAAGAAATTATAGAGATTAGAACAGAATGAATGTGATAGAGAATAGAAAAAAATATAGAAAATAACAAAACCAAAAATTGGTTCTTTGAAAAGATCAAAGATCAACAAAAGTGACAAATCTTTAAGTAGGTGGACCAAGAGAAAAAGAAGATTCAAACTACTAAAATCAGGAGTGAAAGAGGAAACATTACTATTGAGCTTAAGGAATTAAGAAGGATCACAGGCATCCCAGTAGTAACAATCACACCTAACACCCAAGAAACTCCTTGAGGAATCGACTGGTTCTAGAACTGGTACACAAAATACATAAGATGAGTCTAGGAAATTTTATAACACCAGAAAGTAAGAAAGTGCTGAAAACAGAAACAAAACACATCATCATGGGGGTATGTCAAAGGAAACAGGAACCAATTGAAAAAGCTCCCAATTGCTGAAGCTGGAACCATATGAGCAACAAGATCAATAAAGTATACTGGATTATAACTCAGCATACAAAATAAATGTCCATGTGTCCATAATGACATAATAAATGGTGAATAAATAAATGGGAGAGAAGAGACAGATCTCCCATGCAGAAGAACACCAAATAATTTACATAGATACACCAACTTCAAGGAGGTAGAACATAACTCCTTAAGTGTAGGCTGCACACAGAGTTCATTCCAAAGAATACAGTATGGAAAGGGAGAGAAAGAGTAACTTTAAGTGGAGAAATCTGGCAAACATTCTCAGCCAGGTCATCAAGGTCAACATCGACAGTGATAAGCCATGTTGACAGCATGTACCCTTGATGTGGTTTGATGAAAATGGCACTTTACCTCTGTGGTCTTCCTCCCCAAAACATATAATCCCAGTATAATCATGAGAAACACAACAGGCAAATCCCAACTGAAGGATAATCCACAAAGTATCTGACCATTACTCCTTCAAACTGCTGAGGTCGCTGCTTGAGCTGCTACAACAAAATACCATAGACTGGGTAGTTTAAACGACAAATATTTTTTCCTCACAGTTCTGGAGGCTGGGAAGTCCAGAATCAAGGTGCTGGCAGATTCAGTGTCTGGTGAGAGCTCTCTTCCTCATTTGCTGATGGCCTCCTTCTTACTGTGTGTCCTCACATGATGGAGAGCTCATGCATCTTTTCCTCTTTTTATAAGGACATTAATTCCATCATGAGGCTTCTACCCTGATAACCTAATCTAACCCTAATTACCTCCCAAAGGCCTCATACCTCCAAATACCTACAGTCAAATTGGGGATTAGGGCTTCAACATATGAACTGAATTCAACATTCAATTCATAGAGGTAATAAAAAACAATTAAAGTCAGAGAAATTGTCATGGTCAAGAGGAGCCTAAGGAGACATCACACAAATATGATGTGGTATCCTGTACGGGATTTTGAAACGTTAGGCTAAAAAGAATACTAGGTGAGAACTAAGGAAAAATAAAGTATGTATTTCATTTAAATGTATCAATATTTACAGACTATAACAAATGTACCATTAGATTTTATTTTATTAACATTAGACGTTAATAACAGAGGAAACTAGATGTGGCACATATATGGAAACTCTCTGTACTATCTTTGCAACTTCTCTGTAAATCTAAAGCTGTCCTAAAGTTAAAAGTTTATTTTTTAAAAGTATGACAAGGGAATACTACTAATAACTGTGTGTCAACAAATTTGATAACCGAGATGAAAAGGACAAATTGCTAGAAATACACAGATTACCAAAACTGACTCAAGAATAAATAGACAATCTGATTAAACTTATTGCAAGGTATTTATTTAGTTTTCAAACTGCCCACAAAGAAAAGCCGATGCCCATAGGCTTCACTGGAGAATTCTAGTAAACATTTACAAAAATAATACCAACCCTTCACAAATCTTCTAAAAAGTAAAAGAGGAAGGAACAGTTTCCAACTTATTCTATGAAGTCAGTATTACCCTGGCAAAGCCAGAAAAAGACATTATAGGAAAAGAAAACAACAAATCAATATCCACTGTGAACAGAAACGCAGAAATTCTCAACAAAATACTAGCAAGCTATATCCAGCAAAGGACTGTATAGAAAGGACAATACATCATGACCAGTGAGATTTATCATAGGAACACAAGGTCAGTTTAACACCTAAAAATCAATGTAGTATATAATAGCAATAAAGAGCAAAGCCACGTGATCATCTCAAAAGATGCAGAAAGAGCATTTGACAAAATCTAACACCTTTTAATGATCTAAAATACTCAATGAATTAGGAATATAAGGGGACTTCTCCACCCTGATAGAGGGCATCTAAGAAAACTCACATGTAACCTCTGGAAATTAATAAAGGAGACCTCAACTAAAATTAGAGTCAGGAATGACCTGTAGAGGGAGCTCTCACGCATTCTCACTCACCATCATTTGTATGCCCTGCATTTCATGTGTATGCCCCACAGGAAGAAGCATACCTTGCACTCCCAGAAAGGAAGTGACTACATTACTATCCCAAAGGAAGAATTTCTCCTTGCTCAGCAACAGTTCAGCCAATGAGAAACATCACAGCTCGACCAAGGAGAAGCCATCACCATCCTGAACTTCTACCTTCCTCCAATGAACTTTCATTTAGAACAACCCCTGCAGCTTCCCCATTTTCCCCATAAAAGCAGACTCCCTTTGTTCTCTGGACATGCCTGCGGTTTGCCATAGACTGCATGTCTCAAATTGCAATTTTTTTGCTGTTCCCAAACAAACCCTATTTGTTGGTACAGTAACTGCTTGTTTTAGGTTAACACCTCACACTTAACGGTTAAAGACAGAATGATTTCACCCTGAGATGAGGAACAAGAAAAGAATTTCCACTTTCACATCTACTATTTAACACTGTTCTACAGGTTCTACCAAGGGCACTTAGGGAAGACAATAAAGGACATCCAGATTGGAAAGGAAGAATTAAAAATACGTCTGTCCCCATCTGATATGTCCTTACATGTAGAAAGTCCTAAGGAATCTGGAAGAATTAATTATTAGACCTAATAGATGAGTTCAGCACGGTTGCAGGATACAGTATCAACACACAAATATAAATTTATTTCTGTACACTAGCAATGAACAATCTGAAAATGAAATTAAGAAAATTTCACTTACAATAGCATCAAAAAGGATTAAAGTATTTAGGAATAAATCTAATAAAAGAAGTGAAAGACTTGTACACTGAAAACTACAGAATAGTGTACAGAATACTGTTGAAAAATTAAAGAAGAACTAAATAGTGTGAGCACATATATGGATATCTAAAAAGGACAAAACAAAACAGCTTTTAATTCATAAAGTAAGACGACTAATACATTAACAACAATTCCCTGATGAGTTCCCATTTTGTCAAATATTTTTCTCAAAGTTATCGGCAGGTGTCTCCAGGGAGCAGATGGCTACCTATGGCATGAAAGGAAGAGGGGGGGAAGGAAAAAAGATCTTCAATGCTTATGAAGTGCAAGACTTAATACTGTTAAGATGGCAACAATCCCCAACTTGACTGCAAATTCATTTCAAGCCCTATGAAAATCCTAGCTGCCCTTTTGCAGTAACTGGCAAGCTGTTCCTAAAACTTATATGGAAATGCAAGGGACCCAGAAAATCCAAAAGATTCTTGAAAAAGAAGAACAGGGAGGACTCACACTTCTTAATTTCAAAACTTACAGACTAATGCTGGCAAAGAAGTAGACATATAATCAATATTATAGAATTGGGAGTCCAGGAAAGTAACCCTTATATTTGTGATCAATTGATTTTTGACAAGAATGCTAAGGCAATTCAGTAGTGGAAGAGAATAGTCTTTTCAACAAATGGTGCTGAGGCAATCTGATACTCACAGGCAAAACAATGAAGTTGGACTCCTACCTCATATCATATACAGCTAAACTAAAACTGGATCACAGACGTAAACGTGAGAGCTAAAATTATAAAACTCTTAGAAGAATACATAGGATTAAATTTATTACTTCACTTAGGCAATGATTTCTTCGCTATCATACTAAAAGCATAAGCAACAAAAGAATAAATTAGATAAATTGGCCTTCATCAAAACTGAAAGTGTTGTGCATCAACGAAGTGAAAAGATAATCTACAGACCGGGAGGAAAATGCTGCAAATCATATATAATGTACTTGTACCAAAAATATATAAAGACCCCTTAAAACTCAACAATGAAAAGACAAACAACCCTATTAAAATGGGCAAAGGACTTGAACAGACATTTCTCCAAAGAAGATATACACATAGCCAATAAACACATGAAAAGAGCTCAACATCGTAAGTCATTAGGAAAATGCAAATCAAAACTGTAATAAGCCACCATTTCATCCACTATGATGACTACAATCAAAGAGATAGATGACGGGGACTTGCCTGGCGGTCCAGTGGTTAAGACTCCACGTTTCCACTGCAGGGGGCATGTGTTAGATCCCTGGTCAGGGAACTAAGATCCCACATGCCATGAGGTGCAGGCAGAAAAAAAAAAGAGAGATAGATGACAATGTGTTGGTAAGAATGTGAAGGAGTCTGAACTCTCTCATACATTTCTGGTAGGAATATAAAATGTGTGTCTGTTTTGGTCATCAGTTTGGCTCCTAAAAATGTTGAACAAAGAGTTGCCATGTGGCCCAGAAATGTCACCCCCAGGTATGTACCCAAGATTAATGAACACATAAAAACTTGTACACGAATGTTCACAGCAGCATTGTTCACAACAGCCAAAGAGTGAAAAGTATCCCCATGTCCATCAACTGATGAACGGATAAACAAAAAGTGGTATATACCCTATTAGTGAATATTACTCAGCCATAATAAGGAATGAAGTATGATATACGCTGCGACAAATTTGAACCTTGAAACATTATGGTTAATGAAAGACGTCAGACACGTAAGACCATATACTGTATGATTCTATTTAAATGAAATGTACAGAATAAGCAAATTCATAAAGAAAGTAGTTTAGTGGTTTCTAGGGACTAGAAGTAGAAAGGAATTGAGAATGGCTGCTAATAGGTATGGGGTTTCTTTTCGGGGTGAAGAAAATGTTCTAAAATTAAATAATGGTAATGATTGCACAACTCTGTGAAAATACTAAAAACTACTGAATTTACACTTGAAAGGTATGAATTTTATTTCATATAAATTACAGCTTATAGAGCTGTTTTTGTAACTTCACTTCAAAGAGTAAGTTTTTTAAACCGCCAATTGAAGGCTTATTGGCGGTTGCGTTGAGAAATACGGAAACCCCGGAAGACGGTGGTGGACTGGCTGGTGCACACGGAGGCTCGGCTTTTGCCCCAGGAAATCCCAAGAGACCAAGGGTCCAAGCATCGGCTGCCAGCACGCCTCAGTTCAGAAGACGAAGGCTTACAAAGACTCAGGGAAGCCCACCCCCCGCCCCGCCGCCATTACTGCTGGCCCTTGCAGAGAACAGGATGGGAGACTTCGTCCAAGCTGGTAGGGCAAGCTTTTCCAGTTCGAATTGGTCCAACAGCGTAGAGCTGGTAGGGAAGACAGAGGGCAGGCACTCTGAACAGGGCAGAACTTGCCTCCTTCACACGCCCATCTCCACCCTGACCCCAAACTGCAGAAGGCCCTCAGTCCCTCTCATCCAATTGAGAAGCTAAAGCTCCATATGAATGACGTTTTTGGAGCCACAAGGCTCTGGCAATACAAATGTATTTTCATCATTCAATGTCGCGTGACTCCAAGGTTAGTTCATTACCATTACCATAATTATCTCTTACTTTCCAGGTTAAAAATATTAAAAATGTAAAATTTTCTTTTTCTTGATACCTAAGGATTTCTCTCTACAGTTATCCACATGTTTAAACAAATCCCTTTTGTATGGAAACATATTTAATTCAGAGCGTGAAAGGCTCATTTGGTGTGCACTGCAAGTCTTGTTAGCTGTCTTTACGCCCACAATTAAATCATAAGCTTCCCTAGTGGAAGTGCACTTCCAAGCTCCTATGCTGAGGGTCTCAGAGAGAGAGATTTGCCCAAAGCCATAGAGCTACTTGACTCCAGGCTGGAAATGAAGCCCATTTTCTGACTCTGCTCCTGTGTTCCATCTGCAGCAGTAAGCTGCTGCCACTTCAAGCCACCAAAAAGTTCATTCTTTTCACAACTGAAATCATGGTCCCAGGTTTCATCTTAAACTCGCTTAGCTACTCTTTGCTTAAAAACTCTAAAATGGCACACTTTTGATAATTAGATGCAGCTCTGGCTTAACACCATTCCCAAAGAAACTGAGTCAAGCAGCTGCCATCCTCCTGTGGTCTAACACCAAAGGCAAGGGTAGGAGAAGGATAAATGGTATTGTCTTCTCACCTAGGTCCTTTCCCACTGTTGTCTTTCTAACTAGGGAGGGCTCCTAGGGCCTGAACCCCACGTGATGTCCCTCGACGGCCCCCGGTGGGGGGCAACCAATCACCATTTCCATCAGTTGGGGGAAAGCTGTGGGAGGTAAAGGTGCACCCGTGGCTGTGTCTCTAACAGCTATATGGGGGCAGGAAACGCACCACACTGCTGTTACTTTCAAGCTGCCCCCTCCTAGACGTAGGCAGCTAAAACCCAGAGGCAAAGGGGCACTTGGTCACTCTTTGCCACAGCGTCTGAGTCAACCACCCCCAAGCCCCAGCTCACCTCCCCTTTCAGGTTGCCTTTCACAAAAAAGGGGAATTGAACTTTAAGGACAAAGGTCTGTAACTCTGAATTTCTATCCTCCTTCATCATTTCCTTAAGATACTCTGCTGTTTTTAAAAAAGCATCCTTTCCTCTCCTGCATGCAACTCACGGTAATCTTCGCCTCAGAGGCAGTCAGAAAAGCCGACCACATGTGCCTGTGAACACAGTCACTCTGGAGAAACCAGCAAGATTCATGCTGGACCGAAAAAGGGGCGGAAACGCCAAGGGCTGGTGTCTGGTATGACACTTGAGGTGCCACTGGAGCCCAGGGCTCACTGTCCTGCGGCCGTTCCAGTCCTGCCTGGGCCGGGAGGGACAGCTGACTGAGAGAGCTCTGCGCTCGGGAGAGGACGCTCCTCCAGGCTTCTTCAACATGTGTGCTTTTTAAACAATTAGGACCACACAGTTTGGTACATTTATCTTTATGGTTTGAATGGGATAGAACCATACAGCTCAAAATTCAGAAGGAATCCCAGCCATCCAGTGTCCCCTCCACAGGAGCCAATGATTTCAGTTGTAGTGCCTTCAAAAGGCATCTCCTGCATGTAAGAGCAATATCTGTGGCTTGTATCCATATTCCCTCTTTTTTAAACAGGAGCATACTGTATGCACTGGTCTACTCTATGCATTTTCCACTTATCTGCTGTACTTGAAAAACATTCTTTTACTGAATGCTTGTGGTCCTATGAGGTAGGTATCTCAAACTTGCACGTCATCTGGCTCCTGGCTTGTAAGGTGCCCACAAGGTGCCCACAGGGGCGTGATGAGGTATTGTCAGACTCACCAGGCAAGGCCAGAGGAGCCAGGCATTAAGGAGGAGTCTTTACCTGTTGAAATCTGCTTAGGAACTGAGTCACTTATAAGCTACCCCCCAAACCCCAAGCAGCCACAAACTTTCAATTACCGTATGAGCGAAAGCAGGAACCTGCCACCAGACCGTGAGGGCGGGGTCTGTCTGCTGCAGCCTAGCACGGTCCCTGCTATATGGTAGGCACTCAAATCTTTATTGAATTAATGAAATAAACCTGTGTTAACCAGCGTCAAAATAAAAGTCTATAAGCTGACATTACCGGACAAAACGGGAATGCAGCAGATGTGAGCACGGAGTCACCAAGCAGGCCCCGCGCCTCAGGCCAGCCCCGCCACATCCCAGCAACCTGAAGCTGAACGCCAGCCCACCCCTGCCCGCCACGTGTCAGCACAAAAGTGAAGACACCTTCACCAGCAAAGGCACTGTTTCAATGAATATTTGCAAAGGGGTGTGACCTGGCAGGTGTAACACACTCTGGCTGTGCCTCTGCTTCAGAGGGCACACAGCTCAACATCAAGTACCAGCTTTAGGACACAGAGGCTCAGGGGGTCTCAGACCCAGTGGCTGCCTGAAGGTGTGCCCTCCGCTAGAGACCACGCGGTGGGCACCCTGCATTTGCGGCAGGAAGGTAGACCCCGAGCCTCTAGGCCGCTCCCACCACTGCCCGGCCCACACCCTCCCTGCAGCAGAACTGACCCTAGAAAGAGGAGAACGTCCGAGAAGCATCGTTTGCTTTTGCCGCTCCCTTTCACAAGAGAGGCCCCAAGAACCACCAGGACACTTTTACAAAAGTGTCGTTTCACGTGACATGTGTCTCTTCATTCATGTGAACTCACTCCTCCAAACTACCAAGTAGGAACTTTTTTTTTTTTTGAGGTGGACCATTTTTAAAGTCTTTATTGAATTTGTTACAATATTGCTTCTGTCTTATGTTTTGGTTTTTCTGGCCTCGAAGCATGTGGATCTTAGCTCCCCGACCAGGGATAGAACCCGCACCCCCTGCACTGCAAGGCGAAGGCTTAACCACTGGACCGCCAGGGAAGTCCCCCAAGGAGGAACTTATTCATTGAAAAAATATTTTCATGAGCTGGACTTTATAGCTTCAAAAAGAAAACTATGGTCTCCATTTTATCCCCACTGACCCTGGCATAGAGCAGGCACTCAAAGTACATCTGCTGAGTGGACAGCTAGTAATAAGGTATGGCCCCTGCTCTCACTCACGCAGAGAATATCCATGGAGAGGTTCCAAGAAGCAGGTACGACCCCTCACACTGGGGCACGTGAGTGAACAAAACAGAAAAAATGTCTGCCCTCATGAGACTTACATACTAGTGGGGAGGACAGACAGCAAACAGTAAAAATAGTGAATAAGCAGATCCTATAGTGTGTAGGAAAGTGGTAAGTGCCATGGGGAGAAGGAGAGAATGTAAGGAGATGGGCTGATGGAAGCCACGTGTTTTCCATAACCTGCTGGAAGCTACATAGGAGCACAGACCATGGCAGCTCAAAGGCCTGCTGGATCCCTTCCACAGGGCCTGGACAGGTCGCCCTGGCGCTACAGCTCTCTGGGCTTCAGTTATCCCAACTGTAGGATGCGGCTACCTTAAGGTTTTATGCACACAGAGCAGGTTAGCTGCTTCTGACCACTGTAACAATTTAACCATTACTGTGAAAGCAGTACTTTCCTTCAAAAATCTTCAGGGCTAGACTCTTCCCAGTGATCCTGAGACTCTGCCCTAATCTTGAGGGACCAAGGAGGATGCTAGATGCTAAATCTTCTCATTCCAATCCCCACTGACTGCTCCCTGGCAGCGGCCTGGGGCTGAAGCACCCAGGATTCCTCAGCTCATTTTCCTATTGTAAAATGTGTTTCTCTTGAAGATACCTGAGGGTTATCCAGGGGGCTACTATGTTCTTCCACACACGAACGACCCCTTATAAGTAAAGGCTGTCTTACAACGCAGACTTCAAACGATGCATACACGTTACCCAGCCTTCTCACTGCAGGAAGCGACCCAGCCCAGCACCCTGGATCCTGCGGTAGAGGCTCCGCCCCCAGGCGACCCCACCCCGGGGCACCACCCCATACCAAGGCCACCACCCCCGGCCCCTCAGGTGAGAGCAATCACAGGAAGAGAAGCACAGGTAGATTCTGATAGAAAATCTTCATCAAAATACGGTGAAAAACGGAAACTGTAAAAGCTCGTCAAACAGATGAAGCACGCGCGCAGGATGAAATACGATGAAGCCAACAGAGGTGCTGTTTTAGCGCTCAAGGAAGTCTTTACAATATGGAAAGTGAAAGAAAACACAACCCAACGGTAAATCCACAGTGTGATCCCAATCAGGTTGAAAATTACTTGGGTGCAACACAGAACAAAGCAGCAAGGCCCCACCCCGGGCCTGGGACTCCTGCCTAAGCCAAGAGCCCAGGGAGCTGTGTACACCTGGCCCACCTTTGGCCAGTGAAACCGGGCTCTCTGGGCTGGGCCCAGGCACAGGGAATCAGAATCTGCATTCTAACAAGATTCCCAGTGACCCAGGTGCACACTAAAGTCTCAAAAGCAGTGTCATAAACATCCCAGTAAGCATCTTGCCAGTAACCACTATGGGCTACTTTTTTTTTTTTTTGCGGTACGCGGGCCTCTCACTGCTGTGGCCTCTCCCGTTGCGGAACACAGGCTCCAGACGCGCAGGCTCAGCGGCTATGGCTCACGGGCCCAGCCGCTCCGCGGCATGTGGGATCCTCCCGGACCGGGGCACGAACCCGTGTCCCCTGCATCGGCAGGCGGACTCTCAACCACTGCTGCACCAGGGAAGCCCTGGGCTACTTTTTAGTACTCATTCATTCATTCAACAAGATTTCACTGAATGCCCAATACGGGCCAGGCCCTGCGCCAGTGATGAGCGTCTTCGTGAGGCTGATGGTTTAGCTTGAAAGCCCAACACTGAGACGCTGAACAGTAATCACATGTGCAAATGTGTAATGACAAACTGAGAAACGTAAACGAAGAAGTGGCATGACACAGGCCCTGGTTTAAACTGTGCGCACGAGGAAAGCAACAAGCAGATGGAGAAGGGGCTGCAGCACATCACCCACATGTGGCCCGAAGGAGCTCCCAACAGCCCAGGCACCGGGGGGCAGGACCTCACTGTGTGCACGAGGAGGCTGCCGGGGCAGCCCTGTGGGCTGTGACCTATGTCCTGCTCTCCATCGGGGTGGGTCCTGGAGTCACAATCAACACGACATTCCAACCATAAAAGATCTCAGGAGCGTACATTCGTAGGGTAAACGCCAGCACCTCGGGACCATTTCAGGACAGGGCCAAGGAACATGTGTACACAGCATGCCACGTGGAAAACTGTGGAGAGACCTCCATTTATGGGATGATCAGGTAGCACAGGCTGTCGTCCTAACGAGGCATCTGTCAGAGCGTGGGACCTGCCATGGGATGACCTCCTGGGCTGACACGCTGGGACAGTTTAAAATCGGGCCACAGACCTGTGAGTCAGATGGGGCGGAGCCTGGCCCCTTGCTGTGCCCCGTCCACCCACCTCAATCCACAGCAATGATGGCACAGCTGTCAGCACCTGCAGAACTGCTCAGACAAGCACCAATTCCTGCATGAGGCTGCCAGACAGCTGCTGGGGACTGAGAACCCACTGCACTTGTGGTCACCTCTACGAGCCCCACGTGTGCTCCAGACAGGTGGGCACACACTCCTCTGCTCATGAATGCGTGGCCGGCACCCGTGGACCCAGTACTGCTAAATGTAGCGGTGGGGCAGGGTTGAGAGTGGAGGAGAGATTTAGGAATATGGCCTGTGGTCCCTGCCTGGCAGGGGTTTCCACGGTGGTAGAGGAGGTGTGGTGGGCGCCAAGCTTTGCGTGCATGCTCTACGTGATCCTGACGGCGACCCTGAGGTGTCACTGTTCCCATTTTACAGACCAGGAGACTGAGGCCTGGAAGGATTCCATAACAGTGCACGGGTACAAGGCTAGTAAATGAAGGAACTGAGGCTAATACAGGGGAGAATTTAGACAAGACCTAAAGAGCGCCCATGGTGTGGGTGAGAATTCCAAGGGACAGGGACGCCCTACGTGGGAAGGGACGGCACCCAGACCAGCTGACAGCGTGGACAAAGGGGGGCCATGGTGGGGTTAGCAGCATGAACCCGAGTCGGGCTGCTCTAGAAGCTGGGGGTAAACATGCAGGGAGACCCTGGTGTTGAGGTGGGGCTGGCGGACTGGAAGGTCCACCTGGGCCAGAGTGTGGAGGCAAATGCCAGGGTGCTCATCTGTCTTTGTCTTCACAGAACTTTCCTGGAACAGAAATCCGCTCAGGCAGAGGACTGGAGCCCCAGCCTGAGTGGGGAGGCAAGGTCACATTTGGACATGAGCTCAGGGTGCATGGAAAACCGTTAGTGTCCAGGGAGGGGATGAGCTGAGGCGGGACGCTGCCTGGGCCAGTGGTAGCTTATCACACAAAAGGCAGAGTCACCAAGAGCGAAGGCTCTGGACCAGTGTACTAGGTTCAAAGTCCTGACTCACGTTGACTGGCTGGGTGACTCGATAATTTCAACTTCTCCAAGCCTATCTCCTCCTTTGTAAAAGAGGGACAAAGCATATCCCTCGTAGGGTTGTTGTGAGAACTGAATACACATCCATGTGCTGCTCGGAGTGAGATTCCAGCAAACAGCAGCTAGTCACCAGCTCGCACTCGATCAGCTTTGCTCCCGGAGCTTTTGCTCTTCTTGGCCAAGCACGCGTGGAGAAGTTTTGCACTGAGCTAGACCTTCCACACGCATTCCCAGGGCTGTACTGAGCCCTTCTCAAAGCATCAGACTTGCCAGCATCATAAAGTGAGACCTTTTGCCGGTGTGGGTTTATAAATGACAGAGCAGGAAGCTCGCGGGCCCCCAACAGCAGCGTTCCCTCCTTCAGCTGAGCCACCTTCCTAATTTCTGAATGCGAGTCACGGCTTCCATAGGCCCTGTCCCTTCCGCCACTGGCAGGCAGTTGTTGTTCAGGGCATTTTTCACAGTGAAACCACCTTTTTATAACTCTGTGAGAGAAAAGCTGTGCTCAGGAGTGTGACCCTAACCCCGATCTCTGGATGGGGACTCAGAGCTAAGCTGAGCAGGCGCTGCCCACCCCCAGCCTTGCAATCCAAGGGGCCTCCACTGAGTCACATGTCCAGTGCGCTAGGGACCTGGGAGGTCACCGCTAACACTGACCACAGTTGCAAAGAGCCTCTGCAGTGCTACAGAGGAAAAGGCTCTCCCTGTACCCTCCCCATCTCCCTCCAATCAGACTGTACACAGGCCAGAGCTCGTGGGGCTGCCGAGGAGAGGGGATTTCACAGGATGCAGGAGGGATATTTAAGAAGCAGTGCAGCCCTGAGCTGGTGTCCAAGAGGTGCTGGGGAGGAAGGTGGAGAGACACATGCTGTGACTTCAGAGCACGTCTGGACCAGGTAGGTGTTGTCTGTCTTCCATGAGGTGGAACCAGGGGATAATAACTAGATGGGAAGCAGGATGGCACAGCAATTGAGGGTTTAAGATCTGATTCTGCCACTTGGCTGGGGCCTTGGCTGGGCGAGCTAACAGCCTGGTCAAGACCCCAGGTCCTCCCCTCTACAGCCCATGTATAAGGTGTCATGAGCGTCAAGGAAAACATCTGTGACGAGCACCCGGCAGAAGGGCCGGCAGGAAGCTGGTACACAGCCGATGCTCCAAGAAGGGAAGCTGCAACCGTGAGACGCCACTGAAACTGACTAGAGAAGGTCACACCTGCCTGGACTCTCCTCCAGGTGAGGTGACCTGGGTGGCAACTGCTCCCACCAGTCTGGACCTAGCTCCTAGGGCAGGGAGGGAGCCCAGAGACTGTGCGTTCCCCAGAACCTCACTCCAGGAAGGACTGCAGGGCAACCCCGATAGCACATGCTTGCTCACTCTCAAGGGCTGGTCCCTGCGGATCCTCGGCCTGGCGGTGTCCAGAGTCTGTGACCCACCACCGGGTGGGCTGAGAGGAGGCACCACTGATCAGCAGTGCGGTCGCATTCCTGGGAAACTGCTCCCAGTTCGGGGCGGCGGTGCACAGGACCGGTGACTCCGAGCTCGAGCCGAGCAGGGACAAAGCTGCTCCAGGGCAGCTCCTCTCCGGAGAACCCTCGACACACTGCTTCCCACAGGAGCGTCCAGACGTACGGGCTTCTGCATCCCCTTCCAGGCCAAAGGAGCACGTTCCTGTGAAATCTGGGTGCCCCGCTCGTCCTGCGCCTGTAGCTGCTGCCAGGAGCCAGGGGCCGCCTCCTCCTCTGTGCGAAGGACCTTCGTGCAGGCAGAGCAGTTTGCCCCACAGCAGCAGCCCGTCATCATTCCAGGCCAGCGAGGGAAGTAAGGGCAGGGCTTGTGGGTGGGGAAGCTGTCGCTCAGGCCCCCAAGCGTGGAGAACAGGACGCGAACATTCCTTTAGTCTCCCAGTTCCTCTAGCATAGCTGACCATGGAAAGACAGCCGCTTAATGGTCCTCACAGTTATTTTCCACAGCCCTTAACCAGGGACCCCAGGGTCCTTCCATGGCAACACGCACCCCCAAAGGAGGCCGTCGGGGGGGCTTTCTGCCTCTGTGCATCAGTGCCCCACGTCCTGTCTCGGAAGCAAAGGCACAGAGAGATCTGCTCTGTAGACTGACGGACATACAATCCAGCTTTCGACAGGCACACTCACGCCGTGAAACGGAAAATGAACATGCCGGATCACTAGGCAGGACTTTCAGGGAGAGCAAAGAAATTCCCGAAGGCAAAGGGTGCGGCTCACCAACATCCTCAGGTGTGCGAGTGGTGAGCTGCAGGACGACACAGGGACACCCCTAGGTGAAGGCCACGTGAAGCTCCTGGCTCCACAGCCCGCCACGGTCAAGGCCGCCGTGGGGGTCTTCGTTCCGCGTGGGAAACTCAGACAGTTTTCAAAAGGACAACTGTGCACCGTCACCAAAGAGACTGTGGCAGAGGTAGAGAACAAGCGTACGGACACCAAGGGGGGAAGTGGCGGGGGGGGGGGGCGGCGGTGGGCTGAACTGGGAGATTGGGATTGACATGTACACACTGATGTGTATGAAACAGATGACTAATAAGAACCTGCTGTATAAAAAATAAATAAAATAAAATTCAAAGAAAGAAAGAGACCGTGGCACGAGCTGTCCTGGACCCGTCAAGCAGCACCAGGCCCGTCCTTGTTCATGTCGTGTCTCAGTTTCTCCCCGAGCACCTGGCCCACCAGAAGGGCCCACGCCAGGTAGTACGGGGTAAAGCGGGGCAGAGGAAGGCAGGACAGAAGCAACTCAAACTGCAGAATTAAATGAAAGACCGGGGCGGGGGGGGGGGGGCTTCCCTGGCAGGCCAGTCCTGGCAGGACTCCACGCTCCCGATGCAGGGGGCCCGGGTTCCATCCCTGGTCGGGGAACTAGATCCCGCGTGCGTGCCGCATCTCAGAGCCTGCGTGCCACAACTGAGAGTCTGTGTGCTGCATCTCAGAGCCTGCATGCCACAACTGACAGTCTGCGTGTCGCATCTCAGAGCCTGCGTGCCACAACTGACAGTCTGCATGCTGCATCTCAGAGTCTGCGTCCTGCTACTAAAGATCCCGCGCTCTGCAACTAAGACCTGGCACAACCCAAATAAATAAATACATAAATATTTTTTAAAATAAATAAAGGAAGGACTAGGAAGGCCCTTCAATTCTGTAAGACAAATTCCTCATTTGTTTGGATTCAGTAATCAACAACCTATTAATAAGCTGTGGCTCAAGGCCTTCGGGAACTCCTTAACCCTCAGAACCCTACAACAGCTGCTCCACCCAAATCCACCCAAGTCCAGGGTCGGAGCCCGCACACCTGACGCTCCAGAAGAGCCACAGTGGGCTGTGCGCTAGCCTGACCAGGGCCTCCGCCAACCAGCCCCCAGCAGCATCGAGAACGGCTAGTGAAACTCACAAGCACGCTGAAGGGGAGCTCACAGGAGGCTTTGGCTGCCTGGACCTCCAGCAACACAGACGGATGCATAAGAATACTTTTTTTTTAACATCTTTATTGGAGTATAATTGCTTTACAATGGTGTGTTAGTTTCTGCTGTATAACAAAGTGAATCAGTTATACATATACATATGTTCCCATATCCCCTCCCTCTTGCGTCTCCCTCCCTCCCACCCTCCCTATCCCACCCCTCCAGGTGGTCACAAAGCACCGAGCTGATCTCCCTGTGCTGTGGCTGCTTCCCACTAGCTATCTATTTTACATTTGGTAGTGTATATATGTGCATGCCACTCTCTCACTTCGTCCCAGCTTACCCTTCCCCCTCCCCGTATCCTCAAGTCCATTCTCTACGTCTGCGTCTTTATTCCTGTCCTGCCCCTAGGTTCTTCAGAACCATTTTTTCTTAGATTCCATATATATGTGTTAGCATACGGTATTTGTTTTTCTCTTTCTGACTTACTTCACTCTGTATGACAGTCTCTAGGTCCATCCACCTCAATACAAATAACTTAATTTTGTTTCTTTTTATGGCTGAGTAAAATTCCATTGTATATATATACACATCTTCTGCACAAAGGAATACTTTAAATCCATAAAAAACAGATCTCTGGATGCACACAACACGGATGGACCCTGCGGACACAGACTGCATTGTGACATCGCGCCTGACAACCAGCACGCTCATCTTTGGTGACAGAGACCCTGCTGGTGGTTACACTGGGGATGGGGGCTGACTATACAGCGCACGAAGGCACTTCCTGAAAGCCGAAATGTCCCACACTGTGTGTGCACAGTGCTCACCGGGTGTGCAAACATGTAAAATTTCATCAAGCCACACGCCTGAGATTAGTGTACTTCACTGTCACACACACCGCACTCCACACAGGAGATTCCCTGGTGTGAGGCGGGGTTGGAACAGTTTCCTGAAAAGGCAGCTGTTTCAGCCTTGAGGCATGGCAGAGCTTCCTGCATAAGTGTAGGAGAGGATCAGGTTGCAGACGGTCAGCCCGTGGACCTGGGGTGGGTGACAAACTAAGAATTTAACAGGGATGGGCCATGCAGGAGGCTCCTTAAGCGGCAAAAGCTTTTTTTTTACTTCCCTCAAGTAAAAAGCTACACATATACCCCAAAATACAGAGCACATGCTCTGGCTGGGGATGGTGAGAGGAGCCCATCCGCTTGGTCTCCTCTACCAGCAAGCATTTTTGCAGAGCCCCAGAGGAACACAGTCTTGGCGAGCCGGAGAGACGGATGGTGGGGTGCGGGACACATATCCCTGGACCCCAGGAACCTGGCAAGCACTGAACTTAGGGGACAGGGAAAGGAGGCATCGAAGGTAACTGCTGTCCCAGCTGTAACAGTGAGAGCCCTGTCCTGCTACCCCTAACCTATGGGTAACACAGGGCTGCCCAGGCGCTCTGGCAGAGGAAGCAGGTAGGGCCAGTGGGGTTTACAGGGAAGAGGGGTGGGCAGCACTCGTGGAGATGCACAGGAGCTGGTTCTGACGACATGCCCCGAGCTGGGCCCCTGCAGCTCTCAGCCTACAATTTACCACTAAGGAAATAAGGAGACACTAACAACAGCAGCGGTGTCCACGTGGACTTTTAAATCAGCTTCCTTTGAACTTCCAAATTTTCTCTTCTTTGTTCAGCTCATCTGCTACCCCGTTCTCTCCCTTCCCCTCCGGGGCACTAGCAGGCAGATGACAAGGCCCCTGACCCCTCTCAGAGATGCCCTGGGAATAAGTCAATTGGTGAATCCAGCTTTGGTCACCTGCCCCAAAAAGCAGTTCTTTTTGCAAGTACCCTGACAGACCACTTCTGAACTAGCAGCTATCAGGAAAATCATCTGATTTCAACTCAACTAACATTTATTGGGCACCTACTGCATGCAAAGCACTGCTTGTCACATTTTAGCCGCTGAATGTTTTCCTTGGAGCGTGCTACTGAGAAAGGTAGCACAGGGAGAGAGCTAGAGTCCCCAGATGCGTACAAGTGGGGACCAGAGCCCAGCTGCTTCTGGAAGCAAGGAGGGGAGAAGATGCTCTGACTCATCTCAAAGCAACCCGTGGGGGCACCGCTGTTGCTGACGCCAACCCGTGGGGGCACCACTGTTGCTGACGCCAGAGAAGATAAGAGCAGCTCCTGGATGCCCGAGCACCGACTGCTCTTGCTATGTGGGCAAGACAGCCAGGATGCACCGGAAACCTCTGGTCTCAAGGTGTGAAACTGTGGATTTGGTGATACTTCGGATATCAGAATGAAGGACCCCCGCATCCACCCACTCCGATATGCCCATCAGTGACTGATCCTTCACTGGATCATACGTTTTTAAGGTGAGGATACTGGCTGTCTTGGTTACCTTTGTACCGCAGCACGAACCCCACACCTGTCACACTGTAGTTGCTCAGTAAATGAATACATCAATGGATGACAGGCTTTTAAGAATGACTACTGAACACTGGACTTCCCTCAAGGCCACACGGCTAGAAACTGCTCCCGGATGGAAGAAAAGTAGAGCTTCCTCCCCGCAAAGCACTAGGCCTAACCCTTCCAAACTCCAGATCCAGACAGCCCGAGAGGGACTGCCTCATTCTACACGGGGTGAGCTGTGAACACCTGCGTCAGTATCCGGACCTGGACTTGAGGGCTTGTCAGAGGGAGAGGGGCAGCAGTCCTCCTCCAACAGGGCCACAGACCGTTCATGGTAAAGAGCATGGGGTCTGGAGCCGAACTGCCTGAGCTCCCTGACCTGGGCCAGGTTAGTGGAGCCACCTTGACTTTTCAGTGCTCTCTTGTGTAAGGGAGGCTATAACAGAGCCCATCTGGCAAGGCTGTGATGGGGATTAATGAATTATTATTTGCAATGTATTTAGAATATATATGTATGTGGTTAACCAAATATTAAGAAATACTTCTGAATGCAACCTACACACAGAGCGCAGCATCCAGCCTGGACCATCTCTATACCCCTAGTGTGTTCAGGGCAGCCTCAGAGGAGGGCTACCAGGTGTGTGTTGGGGCTAGAAAGGGGCACAGCACCTCACGTTGCTCCCCAGGTTCACAGCTGAGGAGAAATCTGCCGATAGGAAGTAGGGAGCCTATAAACATGGAAACAGCTAGTTGACCAAATGCAACTCGCAGACCCCTGAGGCCCCTTTCACAGACGCCTCTGCCATCGTCATTCCAAGCTCCTTCCTTGCTTGCCTCTAAAAGTCCAGGAGGCCCCTTCATGGGAAAGGGGCAGGATGCCTCTCTATTTTCGCCGATTCAGGATGTGATTCACAAACATTAGAGCTTCTGACACCTAGAAGCAACCTTGAATGGTTGCATCTCCCAGGCCCTGACACTCCTTTCCTTCCCTAAAATTGGAAGAGCCCTCTATCTGAAATGTCATGGGTCCTAGGAAAGGGCTTGAACCCCTGCTAACTGGGGTGCCCCTAGGAACGCCCATAGGGCTTTCTGCTGCTCACGGGTCGCAGACCCACAGGAGGTGGGCTGCAACACCATCCATGCCCACCAGACTGACACTCCCCACCTGGGTCCCTAATGAGAGTCTCCTCTAGATGCAACTTCCCAAATCAAGTTACCGAACCTGTTTAAACACAGACATGCACGGATACAACAAAACCGGAATCTTAAAAGGGTGTAGCCAAACACAGAGGTGAGTCAAACTGTGTCAGGCGGTTCTCAACTGGCCCACAGGAGACAAGTGCCCAGCCACCCCATGGGGAGGGCCTGGCCCAGGCTCCAGCCCCCAGATGGAAGGGCATGGCCAGGCAGCCGACAACCTCAGCAGGGACAAGATCTGGGACCACAGGGAACACTGTCACCTAGCACCATCTGCACTGACTGGAAAATCTCCTGGGACAAGCAGCTCCATCACTCAGTAGAAAATAAGAACACTAATGAAAAGAAAAGAAGGGTGGAAGGAAACAGGCAGCTAAAAATAGACATAAAATAGCTAACAAATATAAGAATTTTCTATTCACTAATAACCCAAGAATACAAATTAAATGGGGATAGAATAAGAAAATACCCAGGACTGGAGGGAGGGAGAGGGCTAGACATGCAACAAGGTACACATGTATAGAAGAGACTTTCTAGAAGGAAATTCAGCAATATGTACTCAAAGCCTTAAAAATGTGCAGACTTTTCACTTAGTAATTTCACTTCTAGGAATCTGTCCTAAAGACATAATAAAATTTCTGCATTGAATTAAGGGAATCAGTACTCTTTGTATACTTTTTATGATATACATTCTATATGTACTCTTTATATAAAGATTTAAATGCAAAGTTGCTATTCACAGCATTGTTTATTCTAGGACAAAACAGGAAGTAACCCAATAGGATATTAGTTAGATTAATTATGGTTTACACATAAGATGGAATACTACGTAGTCATTTCAAAAATATGTTTTCTAAAATTATTAATGACATGAGAAAACACTTAACACTTCACTGTTAAGTTCAAGGCGGAAACTTGAAGGCTACAGAATAATATACCTATAAAATATGACTCTGATTCTGTAAAACAAAGACATCTGCATGTATACATGCATATATAAAGGGTCAGAAGGACATGCGACCACACTTTGGATGTGAGAATTACCCCCTTGTGCCTGTTATGGTTTCTACATTTTCTACAATGATAATGTATTTGTTTAGAATGCAGAAAAGTCTCCAACATTATCTAAACCAAGCAGCCAAAACTGGATTAAAACCTTTAGAGGTGTTACTCTCCCCTCACACAATGAACACAACAAGCCATGGGGGTGTAAACACAGTCCTGGGTTCCTGTCACCAGCACCGTGACAAAGGCCATAAGATGAGAGAAACACGGGGAAGGGGTCAGAGGATGCAGAAGGCTTGGCCTGGTGAAGACATAAGATGAGCCTTGTAGGAGAGGGTGGTCAGGATAGGGCAGATTCTTCGAGAAAACATTTCAGGTGGGGGGAAAGCCACATAAACGGGACCCAGAGGCTGAAGAGAACCGGATGAGGCCTGAGGGGTAAGGAAACCGGGACAACACGGGCCTCATTTAACACAGGGGCCTCCAGCCAGAGGGTGAGGGCTCAGTGAACAGCAGCTTGCGGACATGGGTAGCTGTGCTCCTCTAGGCTTTTCAGGCCTGTGGCTCGCAATGGCCCCGGGCGGTCTTCTGCCTTCTCCTCAAACAAGTCATCCCCAATTACTCTGCCCCTGCAGACCCCTCCCCCAGCACTGGCCTTCCTGCTGCCCCTCTGATGGGCCAAGACTTGCTCCCCTCGGCCTGAAACATGCTCCCGCAGACAGCTGCACAGCCCCTCCCCACTGCAGGTCGTACAGGGAGAGAGGAAAAAGAGTGAGTGTGAAATGGCGGCCCCATGAACCAGAACTGGGGAGTCAGAAGTGCGTGCACCTAGAGGGGTGGGATAGGGAAGGTGGGAGGGAGACACAGAGGGAGGGGATATGGGGATATATGCATACATACAGCTGATTCACTTTGTTATAAGGCAGAAACTAACACACCATTGTAAAGCAATTATACTCCAAAGTGCAGAGAAATGCAGCTGGTGGGGAGAGAAATAGATGCATCACAGGTATTAAAACAGAAATGCTGGGGGAGAGCCAGGGGCTATACGATGGGGAAGACTCACCAGGTCAAGATAATGTCTCTGCCTCCAAGGCTTTGGGAACTGACCAGCTGTGGCAGATGGCTAATGCCAAAAATTATGAGAGGATCAGATTTTCAGACCTGATATCCTGAAATGCCACAGAATCTTGACCTGCAGTGCTTAACTCTTACAATTGTGGGTGCTCTGCGGTTTAAAAGTACTTCACATTCATTACCTCATTTGATCCTGGGGGGCTAGCGGAATAGGTACAATGACCATTTTACAGATGAAATAACTAAGGCTCAGAACAGTTAAATAACTTGTGAAAACTCCAAAGGGTAGGTGGCAGAACCGGCCGGACTCAGCTCCCGAGCACCACTTTCTCCACATACAAACCCAGGTGTTACGGTGCTACCTTTAGATGGTGGAAAGACATCGCTGTCGTAACGTCTGGCCTCCCATATTTTGACATCAGCAGCTGGACTAACGCTCCCTGCACAGATGGACTCCATGCGTGCAAGTATTCACTACCAAGTGGGTGGGTGGGAGGGCGTGTACAGACGCACGAGCCACGTGGACCCTCTGGACAAACAGTAAGGCAAGCCCCCTCTTCCAAAAGGGCGGGGGTCAGTCGTGGTGCTGTGTGTATAACCAGCCAGACCAGCAGGGCCCAGGCTGGTGTGGCCTGCCAGGGGTGCTCCCAAATTCAACCAAAACTCTCGCTCTGCCACTCACCCCCGGTGGAGCATTCAATGCATCTGAACTTGAACCCAGGCTTGGGCCATGGGGCAGTGCCCCTTCTTCACTGGGGAGTCAAGAAGGTGGGGCAGCCTGAGGCAACCCGCTGGGCCACTCGAACGCCCACAGCCCCCAGTTCCCCAGGAGAGGCAATGGCAGACGCCTACTCTCCAGTCCCCAGGGGTCCTCACAGTGTCCACAGTGCAGAACTGCAAGATAAGGCCTGGTGAGGGCATTTCCTCCAGGGCTGTCCCTCTGGACGGACCCTCTGGAGTTGAATCTGGTCAGGCAGCTGCAAGCCGCCCGTGGCTACTGAGCACAGGGAATGTGGCCAGTGAGACTCAGGAACAGCATGCGATGTTAATCACTTAGAACCAAACTGCCACTGTGAAAGGGCAGCAGGAGGTACCCTTGCGTTCGAAGTGGTCTGTGTTGTGACCGCGCTGGGTCTCAGGAATGAGCATACGACAAAAGTGTGTGACCCAAAAACACCCCGTGAACAAGTCTGATGAGGTCCTGGATGCGACACTGTGATACAAGATGTTACCTTTGGGGAAGTCTCTGTATTCTTTTCCACAACTGCGTGTTAATCTATGATGATCTCAAAATAAACAGTTAAAACGAAACACCACACGGGCTCAGTGGCTATTGCAGGCGACAATGAGCTCCACAAAGCCACCTTCCCACTGAGTTGAAGAAACGTCAATTATTTGGGGCTCCCACTCACGCCTGTCGGTTCTTCTCCCCCACGCAACTCACAGCGGGCACTTCTGATTCCGGGGATGTGGGCACTCTGGGGCTAAAAGCGGGGAGGAGTGCGGGGCGAGGGTCCCAGAATTAGCACACGGGGTAGTTAGAGATAAGGGGTTCCTAAAAAGACTGTCCAACAAGATGGTGATGAAATGCCGCAACTCACTGCAGTGGGCTTCCCGCAGAGAATCCCCCATCCTCGGAGGAAGCCCCGGAACTCCTACGCCAAAGCACCCCCCTTGGCCGGTAGGGGCAACCCAGGCAGGGGGCCGCCGGGTTCGTCTTCCCGGACCGGGGCACACACGCCCCGCGACCCAAGCGTGCGCAGAGTTGGAGGTCAGAGCCCACCCTCGGGTCCGGCCCCCTCCCACCAACCACTCAGTTGCCTCCGCCTTGCTTGACCGAGGCGGGGGGCGCGCAGAGAACGGGCGACAGCCGGATCCCAGGCAGCGGTAAGCTGGGCCCCCTCCCTCCAGGACCCTGAACAACTGCAACTCCTCCTCTGCCGCGGGGTCCACCACTGAGACCCTCGCAGACAAAAGCGTCTGCCGCGAAGTAGCCGCCCCCGCAAAGGGCAGAAGCGCCAGATCCTATCAGCCAATTACCCAAACGCGCACAGCAACCCGCAAGTTCGGGCACGCTGGGGCCGGGGCGCGGGCAGCGGGAGGGGCCGCCGGCCCGGCGCGCCCGGGCAGTCTGGGCCTGGGGCGCGCCGGGAGGCTGAGGGACTGGTACAGAGGGCCGGACCGGGGGCTGGGGGTCCGGTCCGGGAATCGGGGACCGGCTGCCCGTCTCCCCTCACCGATTCCGAGACTCCTCCGCAATGAAGGAGGCGGCGCGGCCAGGGCCCTCCCCTGGCCCGGGCCCCCGAGGCCCCTCCACGGCCCCGAATCCGAGCAGCCCCTGGGTCGCCCCGGAAATGTCGCCCCTCCACCGTGCGGCGCGCCGGGTCGCCGCCAGCTTGTGGAACAAAAGAGCCGCTCTCGCGAAGGGTCAGGCGGCCGCGCGGCCCTCCGAGCGCCGGGGCTCCAGCTGAACCCTATCGGGCTGCCGGGCTTTGTGCGCGCGCAGGGGCGGGAAGGATCGCGGGACCCCTGCACATCCCACGGACGGCGCCGCGTTCCAAAGTTGGCGCCGCTCCGTCTCGCACCTCCCAGTCCCCTTCGGGGTGCCCATTCATTCGCGGGGGTGGGGGGCGCAGACCGCCGGCCCCCGGCTCACCTTGCTCTTGACTTCCACCGCGCTGCAGTCGTAGAAGCGCAGGGTCTGAGACTTGTGGAAACTCCGGTTCATGGTTCCGGCCCCGCTTAGCCTCGTCTTCGCCCTCGCTCCTCGCTACGGGGGCTGCAGAAGGACCCTGGGTGCAATACCCGCCGCCGCGGCCCCGACCCCGGCCCGCGCTCGCTCGGCCGCGGGGCAGCTCGAGTGCAGCGGCCCGAGCTGGGCTGGCCGCGCGCCTTGGGCACTCCAGGGGCCGCGCGCGGGAGGAGCAGGGGAAGCCGGCGCGCGCCGCCCCGAGGACCCGCCCCCCGAGCCCCTAGAACCTACGTCCCGCCCCGAGCCCAGAGTATCCGCCACCAATCCCCGCCCCGCGCCCAGAGCATCCGCCGCCAATCCCCGCCCCGTACCCAGAGAACCCGGCCCCACGCCCCGCCCCGCGCGCCGACGACCTGCCCCGCGTCGCCAGCACTCGTACCCCGAGGACACGCCCGGAGCTCGGAGTGCACGCCCTCACGAGCCCCAAGGGCCCACGTCCTGCTCCGCGCCCCGTGGATCAGTCGCCTGTCCCCGCCCCGCGTCCCGAGGACCTGTTCCCCGAGGACGCGCCCCACGCCGAGAAAACCGGCTCACGTTCCCGAGGACCCGCCCCACGAGCCTCAAGGCCCAGACTCACGCCCTGAGGATCCACCTCCCGAGTCTGGAGGACACGCCCCCTGCCCCCGAGGACTCACCCAACGCCCCGCCCAGGGCTCGCCGACCCGGCCCCCCGAACCCGCCGTCAATCCCCGCCCTGTGCCCTGAAGACCCTCCCCCAGCCCCGCCCCGCGGGCCCGCCCCCAAAGACGCCGCGACGGGGTAGGTGCGTGCTCCAGTCCGCAAAATCAAGAGCGGGGAAGAGACGCCGCGCTGACCCACGCGGGGCGCCTCATTCCCACCTCGGCGCCCACGCTTTTTCTCCCTTGCTCGCTCCCGCCAAGATTTTGTTTGCCTCCACCCGTCGGCCAGGGAAGGGGGCTGATCTGGGGTGATCTTTAACGTTGTCTTGGATAATAGGGGAATCATCGGAGGCGTGACGCCCTTGGGTTCACGTGTCCGTAGGAGCTGCCAGGTGGTAGATAGTCTGGGCGAAGGTTCTGCCGGAGGCAAACTCCTAAGGCATAATCCAGCATAGGCCGAAGTAAAGGGATAGGGAAGGGTCAGAAGCATCGTATAGGCCCGTCTGATGAGAAGGAAGACTTCTGCCAAGGCTGGTAGAAAAAAGAACATGTTAGGAGAAAGAGGTCATCAGTTGTTAGCAATGACATGAGTACTTATTATCTAGAGAGCTGGGGAGGCGGGGCTGCCAAAACCAACATCCTCGCTCTTGAGGAATTTGTAATGAAGTTAAGAACACAGGGCAAATAGGTGTTTCAAAATTATTATAAAGTATACTATACGAGTTTACAATCCAATTTTAGTTTATTATATAATTTTTCTTAGTGTAAATTCATAGGAGGAAAAGGAAGAGGAAATACAAACATGCTAATTTAATTATTATACATACAGAAGGGTGTGTTAGTTAAATCTATGGTTTTATATGTAATCAAGGACTTCCCTGGTAGCGCAGTGGTTAAGAATTCGCCTGCCAGTGCAGGGGACACCGGTTCCATCCCTGGTTCGGTAAGATCCCACATGCCACGGAGCAGCTAAGCCCATGCCCCACAACTACTGAGCCTGCGCTCTAGAGCCCGTGAGCCACAACTACTGAGCCCGCGTGCCACGACTACTGAAGCCTGTGCGCCTAGAGCCAGTGCTCCACGACAAGAGAAGCCACGGCAATGAGAAGCCTACGCACCGCAACGAAGAGTAGCCCCGGCTCGCCGCAACTAGAGAAAGCCCACGTGCAGCAACGAAGACCCAGCGCAGCCAAAAATAAATAAATAAATAATAAATTTATAAAAAACACAATTAAACTACGTTAAAAAAAATAAATGTAATCAAGAACAAATTTAGAAAACAATATAACCCCTCAAATTTTCAGAACATTTTATGTATATATACATATATATATATAGAGAGAGAGTGTGTGTGAAACGAATGCAAACACGTTGTGAAATACTAATTAAATTCTATAGACAGAAAAAATAACAAAGTAAATAGGAACTGTGAGTATATATATATATATATATATATATACATCTGTCATGCCTATAAATGTGAGTGAGATAAAATTCACCTATTTTAAGACTTTCAGATTTGTTCACTAAGTAATACCCAGTCAAAAACAGCAAACAAGAGGGGCCCTCCCTGACGGTCCAGTGACTCAGACTCCACGCTCCCAATGCAGGGGCCCCATGTTTGATCCCTGGTCAGGGCACTGGATCCCGCACGCCGCAATGAAGATCCCCGCGTGCAGCAACTAAGACCCGACGCAGCCAAATAAATAAATATTTTTTTAAAAAACGGTAAACAAGAGACATAACTACAACAAAGTGACATAGAAAGGATGAAATTTTAAATATCAGTAAAAGGGAGAAAATGAGGGTTCTTAATTTAAGATTATGTTGCTTTAGGGACAAAGGCATTACCTCATTTAATGAAAATGAGCCTTCAGATACCACAGACGACAGGAGTTTTTTTTTAAGGAAAACAAGTCATATGGGCAAAATTTTTCTTTAGGAATAGTTATTCCTTACTCCTGTTATGTTAAGCTTACTCAGTCATTGTACAGACTTTAGACATCTCTTACATGATATTTAAATAAAAGGCTCTATATTTTGGACACACACACAAAAGGAAATGAGCCTTCATAATGAAAATGGTCCTTCATAATGAAAAATGGTATGCCAACATGAAGATCTAATATATATGAACACTACACGGCTCAGCATTCATAAAATAAAATGGCAGGAAATAGAATGAGAAGTTAACTAATGTACCTTTGTTAAAATGCACAGTAATAGGTAAAGAATAGTAAACTTAGTCATTGAACTTATATAACTATTGAATTCTGCCTAAATACAGACAATGGTCCTTTTGCAGTTTTCATAGAACATCCACAAAATAACTGTGTATCAGGACATATGTTAGGACAGGGCCACACGCTACGGCCCATGTGCCAAATCTGCTCTGCTGCTTGATTTTGTAAATAAGGTTTTATTGGAACACAGGGATGCTCATTCTTTCATGTGTGTGGCTGGCTTTGTGCTCCAGGTGCAAAGCTGAATAGCTGAGAGGGAGATTGCATGGGTCACAAACTCAAAAACTCTTGCAGTCTTGCCCATTATACAAAAAGTTTGCTGATCCCTAAATTAGTTTGTAAACACTAATAATTCCAAAGTATAAAAAGAGTATTAATATATATGTATCAATATATAGATAGATATTGATATGTATATGTGGTCACAATGTTTTAAAAATAGGAATGAAAGAAAAAATTAGAAAATAAACACCACAACAAAACTCCTTACTGTCTGGAAGCTAATTTTATGAACTCAAACTGTTATGAAAATACACACACCTTGAATAAATGAGTAAATAAAAATCAGATTAAAATATCTAAAGTAATAATGAAAAACCATAGATCGGAGTGTATATGATATAGTTCAAGTAGTGCTCAGAGGAAAATGTTATAGTAAGTAATTATACTAATAAATAAGTGAGAATGAAAATAAATGAATAAAAGATCAAATGTAAAAATTTAAAACAATAACAATAAAATAAAATTGTAGGATGGGAAGCAGAAAGATTGAATTAGGAAAAGAATAATAGAATCAATAAATAAATGCAGGAGGTGGCTTTTTGAAAAAAACAAATAAATATTAGGTAACCTAACCAATTAAAACATTATTATCAAATATACCATAAAGGACTATAATTTATAAGTTATGTAATTATAAATGTACCATAAGTTCATTGTAAAAGAAATATGGAGAATACAAACACATAATAGAAAGAAGTTAAAATCACCCATAATCAAGCTACTGATCAATCGACTGTATTTATTACCTTTCTGGTATATTTTACCTGTATTTCATTGTTATGCATTTATATTTATATATTTCACAAAATTTTGATCATGCTGTTTAACCACCTTCGCAAGCTGCTTTTTTTTTAACCTCATGTTATATAAAAAACATTTTCATTAAATGTTCTTAAAAAATATAGTTTTTAATAACTGCATATATGAATACAGGTATAATTTTTAATCATTCCGTTATTGAATATTTAGAATGTTTCCAATGTTTAGGTTTTATATAATGCTGTGTTTATTGAATTCTCTTATTTCTGATTTCATTAGAATCAACTCCTAAAAATGGAACTACTAGGCCATAAAGCACACCTATCCCTAAACCCTTCAATAGAGATTGACAAACTGCAGTAGGCACAATTTAATTTTCATTTCCTTTTACTACATATGCTGTTACATGCCAGGGACTACAATCAGAGAGGCAGCGATTCACGGTCCCTGCCCTTAAGAGAAGGGTGGCCAGTGGTCCAGACATGTAGACAGAGTTCCACAACAAGGCACAAGTGAAGTAAGCAGGCAGACAAAATGCTGAGAAATTTCCACAGAGAGCCAGGAGAAAACTGTTCCAGACAGCAGGCTGAGGATGTCCGCTTGTCTGAAAGCTACAAAGGACCTGGTATATTAGTTTGCCATCTATGCAAAACTTAATAAATTCCAGGTAGAACAAAAAAATGTCAGAGGGATACACAGTGGGCAAGTGGGAGAGCAAACTGTGTACAGAGGTGCTGACTTTCTCTCAAAGGGAAATTTCCTAGTCTGAATGCAGGTCCTTGGCTCCGAGGAGAGTCACAGGTTATGGCTGACAGTGGGCACCTTCGTCTGGTGTGGGTAGGAGAGGCTCCGGGCATGCTCACAGCGAGCTCCCACCCAGATGTTTTAAGAAGGAGGGCTAGAGGCAGAGGGAGGATGAACAGCGCCCTTGGGGCAGAAGAGAGGAAAGGCTGGAAGCCACGGGATTCCAGGCTTGGCGGAGGAAAGATCGTCTCTGCCACGTTTGTGGCCCGTGTGGTCCGAGGCCCCATAACACGTGTTCCCGTGGCACTTGTTAGGGATCCCCCAGGCCCGCTGCAGCGCGATCGGCACCTGAACATCTGCACCCTTTCTCACCCATCTCTCTTCTCATCTGTTGCCAATCACTTGTTGGTTGGCGTGGTCAGCAGGAGGGAAGGCTGGGAAAGCTGCCTGTCTGCATGTGGAGCCTGAGTGTCCAGCTGAGACTTGAACAGGATCCTTTAGGGCTTCAAGGCTGTGGGTGGGTTGGGTCTAGACAAACCAACTTGCCTAGTGGAGCCTTCAGGTGGAAAAATCACTTCGAAGTTCAGAAGCATAATTGAAAAGCTCTCCACAGGTCCCGGCCTGACACACACCGTGGGGTCACAGAGCCCTGGGAGGCCTCGTTGGGAGGCTCTCTATGGCTGGAAGGTGCATGCTTGCCCCACAGGCCAGATACAAGATGTTGATTGCTGTTCCGTTAGTTGTCTCTGAGCTAGCTGCCTAGTAGGTATCCAGAGATTTAAATGAAGTTAAATTTGGAGTCTCTCAGCAGAAGTGTTGGGAGTGTGTGGAGGCCTCATATTTCCATTGTGCAGCCTGCAGGCATCTTATGAAGGACCTGGATCTAGGTCAACTTGGACAAGTCACTTAACTGAGCTTCAGCGTTCTTTCTTCGTAAGGTAGGCGCCGCCGTGCTTCCCTCGCCTACTTCAAGGCGATATCCTGGCAACAAGAGGACACCATGTGGGCCCACTTTGAAGTCTTTAAAGCGGTCTGCCAATAAAAGTGGCAGGAGGTTGCACCTTCCCAGCAATGCCTCACCTGGTCTGGGGTGGAGAGGGTGTCAGGAGTGAGCACACTGTCCTTGAGATGAATGAACACAGCCCAGCCAGAGGTGTTCCTTCACTGAGGCCCGGGCTGCAGAGGTTCACACTTTCCATGTACACAGGCTAGTTTCAGATGGAGACTGGAAAATAGGCAGGTGTAAGGGTGCAGTCCTCCTCAAATCTTTGGCTTCAAACAATCCATCCCAAACTGGTACCCGAGCCCCTCAGTATCAGAAAGGAAACATGCTATAGACCCCGAAAATCTGTTTCCCAAAAGGCCTAGGTTTGCTCTCACAGTCATCAGTATCTAAGATGGAAGTAGCCGTAGGCTTAAAATCTTAAACTTCTAGGTACTCGGGGACCAAAGGCACTTTCATCAGAAAGAAAGGGATTTAATAATGAAAACACAGAGAGATAAGTTGTTTTCAAACCCTGAAAAGAGAGAAGAGAAATGTCAACCTCATGGGAGTGGCAGAATCAGCCGTTAGGATTTTTGGATGTCAACTCTGGTGGAGAAGAGACTCCAGCCTGTACCCTCCCTGCCCACCCTCCCCGGTATGCCTGGTTAGGAGGTGAGTCCTGCATGCATGGTGGCCCCTGGGCTGGCCAGAGCAGCAGGGTGAGTGCGGGGGTTCCTGAACAGAACAGTTTTACCCTCCCTCCTCAGGGACACCTAGCAATGTCTGGAGGGTGGGCTAGTGGCAGGTGGCCAGGGACGCTGCTAAACATACCACAATGCCCAGGACGAGCCCCACCACAGAGAATGATTCAGCCCAGAACGCCAGCAGTGCTGAGGGTGAGAAACCTATGTATGTGGTAATGCTGGCCTCCAGGAGAAGCCCAGGAGACAGCCCAACCCTCTTCCTGCCCACAAGGGGGGGATGGTCCTCTCCTGTAGCTTGGTCAAATTGAAGAACCTTTTGCTGTCCACTCTTGGTGAGTGACCCACTGCCCTGGCCTTAGGATCTGGGAACTGAGGGCCTTGTTAGCTCTCCGAATTCCATGGACTCAGAGCGCACCTTACCCCACCCTCCCCTCTGTTGTAGAGCAGGGTCTGAAAAGCCAGAGGGAGTGGCTGCTGGATTTGGCGCTAGCAGACTTGGTCTTGGTCTCACTGGTAATGTACAATGTATATTTGGGGTAGAAAGAGACAAATTAGGCCAATTAGTAGTGAGGTGGTGGCTGCTCTGTGGAGCACCCTTGAGTCGCGAGACTCCAGGGTCAACTGATAAGTAGCAGAGGTGTGATGAAGACACAGCCTCACACCCTACTCCACAGCCTGGGCCTTTCAGAGTTGACCTCTTCAGAAGGCTCTCCCAGGCACCGACAGCCCCATCCCCAAGCCCCAGCACGCTGCCAGCTCTACACTGGACATCTAGGGGTAGTGCGGGGTGTGGTGTCCATGCCAGACTAAAGTCCAGGCCAGAGGGGCTCAGCCTGAGGCTGAAAGGAGACGGGTGGATCGGTAGGTTAGTGGCGCGTATCTCTTGGGAGGGAATCACAGGGAACTTTGACTTCTTCTCAGTTATCTTCTGCCGTAGGTATGCATTTCTGTAATCAAAACCTTACTAGAGTGGAAGCTTAGTGGAGCAGCTTTGCAAAAGGATCCTGCCTGACTCCTGACCCACCTGTGTGCCTAAATGCACGTGAAGTTGGGGGCTTGGTCGGCAGTGGTGACCTCCTGAAACTATTTACAACCTGTAAACGGTGCATGCTCCTCCACGGGAGACTTCAGTTCTGTGATTCTCAGGTTCTTCATCTGTGCAGAAAAAGGGCAGATATGTTCTACAAATGTCCACAGTTCCCCGTGGAGAATGTGCCTCTGGGCATGAACATGTGCTGGAGTGCAGTGATGCTGGCGTCTGCCCCTCACAGCTCGATCTCAAACACTCGAAGCAGAGCTACTTATTTTATACTTTTCTTCCCTTCTGAAGACATTGGCTGGCACGTGGCCTTGGTCCAGGTTGTACGCCTTCTTCAGGACGGGGCTTTGAGAGGGCACACACGGCCCTCCTTCCCAGCCACACACCTCCTTTTCCTTGAAGAGAACTTGTAGAAGCTCTCCCCTCTCCTACTTTGCCAGCTGCTTCGTCCTCTTCTGTAACCTGGGCTCTCCCATCTGTCTTCAGTTCTTCATGTGCTCATAGCTGGCTAGAAACCTGCCAGGGGTGTTTTTCAGATGAACTTGAGTAACTTGCCCTTGTAGATTAGTTAAGAGCCTGTAGGTCTCGAAGGGATTTGTGGAAAAGACCCAGCAGAGTCTCCTAGAACCCGAGGTGGCTGTGGCTGGAGCCAGGTGAGCCACAGGTTAGGGGCGTCTGGGCCTCATCCTGTGTGAGGTGGATGTGCTACTGCTCTTCTCTGCCTCGGACCCTCATCTGTGAAATGGGGATACAGTGAGGACTCCCCTCCTGAGGTTGTCATGAGGCTTAATGTGTGAATGCACTGACCACTCAGAGCAGCCCTCACAGCAGGGAGCAGTGCATGTGTGCGTGTGTGTCTGTGTGTGTGTGATTGTAGCCACCGGGCTTCGCTTTTCTCCACTAACTTCTTCTTCAGGGGAGGCAAGGAGAGGCATGGGAGGGAGGGAGGGAGAAGGCTAAGGAAACTTGGCAGAGGGAGGTCCCTGGGAAGGGTTTCTGCCACTCATGCATGGGTGGCCCGGGATCCAAACTTGGGGTTTTATACCAGGACGTGTGAGCAAGGGGCTGCAGCTAGGAGCAGAGCATTTACCGACCGCGCACAGGTCTGGACAGAGCAGGAAGACACCAAGGCTCTGCTTCCTCCCAGCTGTCAAGGCCCGAGGCAATAGGTTACTCCCTCTGAGTCCCTGAGAAATTGGGAGCTGCTATAGTCCAAGGGCACAAAGTTTCAGTTATGCCAGATGAACAAGTTCTGGAGTTCTGCTGTATAATATGGTGCCTGTAGTTAACAATACCGTATTGTGTGCTTAAAATTTACTAAGAGGATGGTTCCTTTCTTAAGTGTTCTTACCATACACACAAATGATGATAATAGGAATAATAATAAATAAAGGAATGAATAGGTCAGGAGCAAACCTTTGGAGTGACAGATATGTTTACGGTGTAGGTTGTGGTGATGGTTTCATGGGGGTAATCTGTCTCCATTCTCACGAAGTTGCATATATATTAATTATGTACAGCTTTCTGTATGTCAATGATACCTTCATAAAGTGGTTTAAAAAAATAAAATAGGGGAGAATATAGTCACTCCAAGTACTGAGCACATTTCCTGTCACAGTAAATAAGCAAGTAAATGTAATTATGGTTTAACCTTAGCTCAGGACTGAGAGTGGGTGCTTGGCAGGTGGTGTCTGTGGCCAGCTGCTCCACCCTGGCTCAGCACCGCTTCTGTGAAGCACAAGGGCTGCCCAAACACAGAGACCAGCTCCAGGTGCAGCTCCTGACGGAGGAGGCGGGCTGGTCGCAGACACCTTGCTTTGGTTACTTGCTATTCCCTGCCCCGCACACCCTTTCACTGTCCTGGTCCTTAACCTTTAGCTCCTGTAAGAAGCGGGGTTTGCAGATTCCTGAAGACATTTTGCAGTGTGCAGACCTGTTTTGCCTTTGTTCCCCATCCTTGGGTCTGGAGATAAACGCGGGAAAACAGTACTCTATGAAAGCAGCAATCGTAAACATCAGGCACGCTCACCGTCAGATGCCTCAGACTTCAAGGAAATGGCAAGCTAAGCACATCACTTTATACACGGCCCTCTTTAAGTACACGTATATGCACATAAAATGAAACTGTACTGAACATAAATCTTATTACTGAACGTTTGCTTTCCAGAAGACACTTTGGTGTAAAAGTTCCTAAGAGAATGTATTTTTTAAAGGACCAAAAATGGGATGAATGTGTAAATGCAAAGTATGTTCCACGGGTAAAGACCTTTTTCTTAACGACGGAAGGTGAAGTGAGCAGGCTGTGCAATTTGGATTCCAGCTGCATCTCCATCACTACCCTTGGGAGTGTGCTGGAAGGACCCCAGAGGGCTGGCTCGCTGGGATGAGCTTATAGACTTTGACCCCCGACTGGGAGTATGGTAAGCATCCCTACTGCTCTGGGTTCATCAACACCCAAAGTGGGTGAGGAGCGGGCTGGGTGGGAGGTGAGCGAGGGCACAGTTTTGCCCAGAGCTGTCTTGGTGGCCTGTGTTAGAGGAACAGAAGGCCAGAGCAGGCCTGCGTGAACCCGAGGTGCTGAATGTCTTCAGCTGGAGCAGCAGTTGCCTTTTCCTGGTGCCTGGTCTTCCCCTCAGCGTCCCCTGCTGGTCATTTTCTGGTCCGGTGACCTCCCGCCAAACCAACACCTGTAGCTGTTCAAGGAAACAACTGCGTCCTTCCTCGCGGAGGCTCTCCACCCCACACCCCGGTCTGGCCGGCCCAGCACAGCCCCTTGGTCCTCCTGCTGGCTTCGTTGGTCCCCTGAATGTTCCCTGTCGTAGCACTCGTCACACCATACTGTCATTTTCTGTCTCTCTGTCTGTCCTTGTCTGGATACAGTTTATTCATTGTAGATTGTTATGGGTTAACCCAGCACTCTTAGAACTGGGTGGAAATCTTCCTGGAAGGTGGTGCTCCGGTACGCGATTACAAAACTCACAGTAGCACATGAAGAAAGTGAACAAGGAACTTCCTTAGCCTAAGGAAGACAAGGTTTGGATTCAGGCAACACCCAGTTTGATACCCAGTCCTTTAACCAGAGGCCCTCTGTCCTCAATATGCACCCATTCTAGCTGTTCTAGCGTGTCCCACTAAAAACCCCAAGGACAAACTGGAAGCCCACTGGGTTCCCTCGGACTATCCTCTTCTGATCTCTGGTCCTGTTCATTTCTCCGTATCCACATGTCTGCATCCCCTTCTGGTGTCTTCTTCTCCTTGATTAGTCCTGGATCTCCCCATTTTACTGGGAGAATAACTGCTCAGACTTTCACTCACTGTGGAATCTTCACATTCCTCCTATCCTCAAAGTGGTAAGCAAGTAGCAGAACTTGGGCTCCTCTTTCCTCCTTCCTTCCTACTCATATTTTGCAAGATTTAAATCATGCACTCAGGCAGGCCGTCTGGACACTTGTCACTATGGCTTGACCTATACAGCGAATCTCATCGTTTCTGCCCTCGCTCCTCTCTCCCCAGATTGCTGCTCCTAGATGCTTCCCGTGTTGTGCCCCCTGTCTGCCATCCCACCCCACCTGCCCAGCAGTCACCCAATCTCGTCTACCGCCTGCACATGGTCCCCTGGCGCGATCTTGTTCTGGCGTCTGCTTGGATGCGTGCAGCCTTTCCTAGCTGCTCTCTGCAGGGCCCCCTCCCCTGCATACTCCTCACAGGGGCCCAGGGCTCGCTCTAAACCCTGGAGCCTCCCAACCCTCTGTCAGGGCCGCCCCGTTGTTCCCACCAGCAGCTCAGCTCCCGTCCTCAGGATCCTGTGGTCCTGTCCACACAGTGTGTCCCGGGCCTGCCTTGTGAGGCAGCCTCGCTGGCCGGAGCCCTGGGTCCCTTCCCTTCCTCACCAGCTCTCCTCCTCCTGCGGCTGCCCCTCCCACCCCGCATCCCCCATAGGGATCCTCGACTGTGGCTGGCTCTGGCACTTCCACTCTGGGGAGGGGCACAGGAATTATTCTCTGTCTCCCCCATCAGCCAGCACCTTGAGAACAGAAATTCTGCTTTTATGTATTTATTTATTTAGGCCGGGCCATGCAGCATGCGGGATTTTAGTTCCCCCACCAAGGATTGAACCTGCCCCCCTGCAGTGGAAGCCCTGAGTCTTCACCGCTGGACCACCAGGGAAGTCCCAGAGATTCTGCATTTAAACTCTATATCTGCCCAGTTTCTGTGTCCTGTGTTCCTGAGCGGCACGTGTTCGTAGAAGGGAGGTAAGATGTGTGGACTCTCTTTTCTGGTTGTTGGCTGTGTATCTAATGTCCACTGTGGGTCATCTAAGGGCTGAGACCAAGTACTCTGTTCCTGCTGTGACCCGTGCTTCTGCTACCACATCCTGCACAGGGTAAGTGCCTCAAAGTCCTAGCTGAACAGCTAATAGAGAGACAGGTCTCATCGTTGCTTCTCCACCTGCATCTTACAGAGGTGGAAGGTAGGAACTGCAGCCCAGCAGGCCATGGACCCAGGCAATCCTAAAACTGCAAAGTCACCTGTGTTGATTCCAGCCAGCTTTTAGTAAGTAAATCCGTGACTCTTGTAAGAATAGATGTCTGAAGATGTGTACCTTCTACAGAATTCACATTTAGTGAGGGGCGTGTGAAAAGTTGTACACAATTTTAATCTTTTTATTTTACTAATAGTACATCTTAATGATTGAAAAATAGACATTCCTGTAAATAAAAAGAAAACCAGAAAATACTCATACTTTACACACTTAGTGTTCACGATCTAATGGGCCTGCTTCGCCTTCCCCTGTCTCGTCTATCTGAGCCTCCACGATGGACAGGACTCACCTGGTGCAAGTGACGTGGGGTCAAGCTGGACTCTTGGTTTTCTGCTCCGCCTCTGCTTCCTCTCTGCATCCTGGACTCTAAAGAAGATGAAAGAAATGTCTGCTCTGGTTGCTGATTGTTTCATCTCCACCTTAACCTCAGTCTGTGGTTGTAGAGGGCCTCGGAAGTCAGGAAGGTCCCCCGCCGCCAACATGGGGAGGGTGGGGCTGGACCCAGGTTCCAGCCCAGCTCTGACATGCAGTGCGCTCAGTGGGACGTGTTGGCATGCATGCAAGGCTGTAGCGCTGCCAACCCCCATATGCTGCCTTCCTGAGGGCTGGCGGTGCCCTTCAGGACTGGCTGCATCCTTCGTCCCATTTGAGTGGACAGATAATAAAACCTCAGAATATCCCTTGACCGCTGACCACCCAGGCAGGCATCTGTGGTCCTCCAGCTCAGGACTGCCTGGGCCCTGTCAGGCCCCTGTGGCCAATCACTGAGCTGACCTTGCTGCTGGGCAATTGAACAGCTACCTGGGCAGCGTAGACGGTCCCTTGGGATGTTTCAGTTCCCTACATCCACGTGATTGAGAAAAGGGCCTCCTCCCTCATAGCCTCCCAGCGTTCCAAGAGGAAATAACCCTCCAGACATTGAGTGTGGCCCTGGCCACCCTCAGCATACAGCAGACCGTGGCCCTGCAATCCTCTGGCCTTCGGGTTGTTACAAACCTTTGACATTCATACTTATGAAAAATCAAAGGTATGGGAGCAAGTGGCTTCCCAACTGGTGTTTTCCCACTGAAGCCATGTAGTCTCCAGGAGCCATGTGCATCCTGGACCCAGTCCCTGCGGCCTCCGGAAAGCCAGCCAACTGTGGCTTCCACGGTGTAGAATAATCCTTGAGACGCTGCTCCGTTGAGTAACAGTTTCCTTTCCACCTACCATTTGGTTTCTGTTCTCTGTAAAGGAGAGAGCAGAGACAGGAAAATGAGCAGATGTGTTCTGTGGAGACGGGTGATTAATATAGTCAGAGGGCAGGTGTGACTCCTGGGCTCCCACCTCCCAGGGACACAAATGAAGTCTGTGTGCCTTTTGAGGTACACAGGCAATCAGGGCCAGCCTCGGATGTGATGCCCAAAGCAAGAGTCTTGAGTTTACCACCAACAGCAAAGTTGCTACTTTAGCTAGTGGAAGAGCTTCCTGCCATCAAGGGAGGACAGCAAGAGCCCTGGATGGGTGACCACAGCCCCTGACCTTAACTGAATCTCTTCCTTTCTGGTAAAATGGACATTGAGTGGGTGTCAGCCTGGAGTTGCTCCAGGAAGCCCTGGGTGGAGTGAGAGAGACTGTTCCTGTGAATGGGGCCACCCAAAGGCATTTACAGGACAAAGGATTGGAGAGAGACCAGACCACACTGCAAGAGAGTGAGCCACCAGAACTGCCAAGTCCAAATCCACTCTTAAACCTGTCTCTTACCGTTATTAATTTATTTCTATCATTTAAAAATATTGGGGACTTCCCTGGTGGTCCAGTGGTAAAGAATCCGCCTTACAATGCGGGAGACACGGGTTCGATCCCTGGTCAGGGAACTACGATGCCACATGCCGCGGGGCAACTAAGCCTACGTGCCACAACTACTGAGCTCACCTGCCTCAACTAGAGTCTGCTTGCCACGAACTACAGAGCCCACGCACTCTGGAGCCTGCACGTCACAACTAGAGAAGAGAAAACCCGCTGCCACAACTAGAGAGAAGCCCGCGTGCCGCAACAAAGACCCAACGCAGCCAAAAATAAATAAATAATAAATAAATCGTTTAAAAAATATTGATTTATTTTACTTTAGTAAGTGTGTCCAGTCCCTTGGAATCAAAAATTCAGAGCTGACACATCAGAACCAATAATCCCTGAGACTCCCTTGGGTGTCCTACTGGGTGGGGCATGGCTGGGGGAGATGAAGACACTGAATGTGGTCAGATCTTAGGGGAGCTGCCGATTGCTCTGCCTCTGTTCCTTCCCTGTCTCAGGAGAGTGAAGTCTCAGAACAATGAGAGGAGAAGTAGCGTGGGGAAGAGGTCCTTTGATGGCTAATTGTTCTGTTTGTATTTTCCATAGTTACGTTCCATTTTGTTAATGTGTTTTTACTAGGAAGTTGCCCATTTGCTCTAGATTTCTAGTGCGATGCAATAGGTTTCTCCTATTTCACTTTTATTTTTTCCTCTCGTTCTAGTTTTTTTACAGAATTGTCACAATTAATGAACAAATATCGGTACCTTATTATTAACTGACATCCATATTTCACTTGGGTTTCCTTCATTCTAACTTTTTCTCTTCCAGGATGCCATCCAGGGTATCATGTGACATTTAGTCATCATGTCTGTTTAGGCTCTTCTGGGCTTTAGCAGTTTCTCAGACTCTGCTTGTTTCTATGACCTTGACATTGGTGAGGGGGACTGGTCAGTATTTTGTAGACTGTCCCGCATTGGGATTTACTTGGTGTTTTTCTCATGATTAGGTATGAGTTATGGGTTTTGAGTAAGCAGATCACAGAGGTAAAGTGCTTTCTTTTTTTTTTAAATTTTATTTATTTTTGGCTGTGTTGGGTCTTCGTTGCTGTGCGCGGGCTTCTCATTGTGGTGGTTTCTCTTGTAGTGGAGCACCGGCTCTAGTCACGCGGGCTCAGTAGTTGTGGCACGCAGGCTCTAGAGCACAGGCTCAGTAGTTGTGGCACACGGGTTTAGTTGCTCCGCTGCATGTGGGATCTTCCCAGACCTGGGCTCGAACCCATGTCCCAGGCATTGGCAGGCGGATTCTTAACCACTGCGCCACCAGGGAAGCCCGGTAAAGTACTTTCTCATCACTTTATATCAAGGCAACAGGTTCTCAAGGCCACCTTATCACTGTTAATATTAACTTTGGTCACCTGGCTAGGTAGTATTTGTCACATTTCCCCATAATGAAGTTAATTTTTCTCCCATTTCCATACTGTGTGCGTTCTTTAGGAGGAAGTCGCTTTGGGAACCAGCACCTATGGAGACAGGAGTTAGCTCCACCTCCACACTCCATGGATGGCTGAGTGTCTACATCAATTATTTGGCATTCTTCTACATAGGAGACTTGTATTCAACCCCATTCACAAAACAAACAAACAAACATACCTACAAATAAAAAGGAACAAAAACTCTATGCAGTTACTTATTTTTACCAGCATGGACACCTGTGGCTAGTTTTTTTGTTTGTTTGTTTGTTTGGAATTTGTGTTATAATCCAGCAGTACAGAGTTGGTTGCTAAGTTCATTCCCACTTTGGCTACTGAGAGCTCTCTCCATTGGCTCCTCTTTTCCTTTGACATAAATCCATCCTGTGGATTTTTTTTTCTTGGTACTTCCTTACATTCTGATATAAGATTCAAGATTCTCCTGGCTCATATATTTACTGTGTCAGTCTTAGTGTCAGCCATTTTCCCAAAAAGCTCTGTTTCCTTTTACTAGAGAATGGTATTAAAAAGTTACATATAGGGGCTTCCCTGGGGGCGCAGTGGTTGAGGGTCCGTCTGCCGATGTGGGGGATGCGGGTTCGTGCCCTGGTCCGGGGTGGGGGGGCCACGGCAGTGGGAGGCCCGCGTACCACACACACACAAAAAAGTTACATATAGGAGGTAAAAGTGCTCAGCTGATAATGCAAGGAAATATGCATGTATCCCCATCTCTGTGTATTGTTGGGCCTCAGAGAGGGCTGCTTCACGATGGCGTACTGATTATTTTGAATTAAAGTTACTTAATAAATGGCTGATGCAAGAGGGACACTCTCTCTATCTCCCTGAAAGAAGGAAATAAGTCTCTCATGTGAAAGGTGCAGAAGCCTATATAAACAACCTTTGGTACTTCTTTAATTTACCGCCCCAAGCCCAAACTCTGTTTAGATTCTTCACGAATTGAATATCCAAAACCTAAATTTCTTTGCCTTGTAAATTCTTCATAAGCTTATTGTGTGATGAGATGAAGCCTTGCCTTCTGTGACAGCTGGGGAGGGGCTTGTAAAGCACCTTGGCTTTTAAGGCAAAGATTTGTCACTAGAACAAAGTGTCCCCCCAGAAATGGGCTGAAGCTCAAGATGTCTCTGTCTGCTTCATGTAAGAGTCCAGGGCAGGTGGGTGTCAGGGCCCAGGCTCTGTCCCCCTGGTTTCTCCTCCCTGCTTCCAGGTGAGGGCTCCAACCAGCAGGGTGGGGTGACCACGTGGGCATGATGTCCTCCGTCCTAGGATGCAGGCTTGTCAAGGTCCTCACCACCTCCACCATTTCCCCTTGGTAACACGAGACACTGGGTCCCAGTTGCAAGGGGTGGGTAAAGCTGGGAGGTGCATGGTAGCTGTGAGCAGGAAAAAGGGAAATGGGATCTGGTGGGCAGCTGCACGGCTTTGCTGTGAGGGTTGCCCGGAAGCTAGCACACAGACTCTGGGTCCTGTGAAGCTTCGATGCTTTGTGGTTCTGGAAATCCTATAGGAGACGGTCCACAGCAGGTGAAGCTAATGCTCTCAGTGGAGATGGTGAAGCCAAAGATCTGCAGTTCAGACTGAAGGTGCCGAGGTACATACAGGACAAAACCATCTCGTGTGATTGGATTTCAGGCACGTTTAACATGAATGCAGCCATGTTAATGCCTAGCATCTTCTATCTTGTGCCTCCCCTCAGGGACCCGCTCCTCAGTTCCTGGGGTTCCTGTAACCCACGTACAGGGGGATGGAGAGTGGGCTCTGGACAGTCTGAGCCCTGAGTTACCCTGCGTGTGAGTCCGCTCAGGACCGCTGTAACAAATAGCACAGACAGGGCAGCTTGGATAACAGACCTATCTCCCAGTCCTGGATGCTGTCGGAGATCAAGGTGTGTGCACGCTGGCTTCTCCTGAGGCCTCTCTCCTTGGTGCTTAGACAGCCATCTTCTCCCCAGGTCCTCACGTGGTCTCCCCCTGTGCCTATCTGTGTCCTTATCTCTTCTTGTAGGACATCAATCCTATTGGATTAGGATCCACCCTAGTGACCTCATTTTTACCTTGATCACCTCTTTAAAAATCCCATCTCCAAATACAGCCACATCCTCGGGTCCTGGGGGTTAAGGATTCAGCATGTGAATTTGGAGGGACTTGACTGAGCCTATACCATCCTCCTTAGGAACCAGGTGTGCCTCAGTCCTTCCTTCCCTCAAGTCACACGAGGTGATGTAATGGCTCAAGGAGAGGCCACTGGTGCAGAGTTTGTGTCCCAGCTGGGGACCCTTCTCTGCTCTCTTTGATGAGGTTGTGGCAGTGCCTGCCCCGTCCGGAGGTGAGCAGGTCTGGGCTTTCCTGCTGTGTCGCCCGGCCTGCTGAGGTGCTCATTGTCAGGGAACTCAGGAGCCAGCAGCCTAGTGGGGATGCCGGGGACTCTCAGGGCCTTGGCAGATTTCTCTCCCGGCAGATACCCTAGCGAAAGTGGGGAAACATTTGGGGGATTACAGGTGGGAGAGAGTCAGTCTCGTTTATGCTTCAGAAAGACCAGGTTGGGGTGGGATGTGAGACACACCGTGCGGGCAGGGAGCTTTGTCAGGCCTGATGGAGGAACCAGGCACGAGATCGGGCTTGGGCCAGGGCTGTGGGTGTAGAGGGGAATTAGTGTGGGAACTGGCCACAGACTCTGGAGGAGGATCTGACAGTCACTGGGGCACAAGGAGAGTGGGAGACTGGGAGACCCCAGTGTTAGCGAACCAAACTTGGGTTGGCTCTCCCGAGTGCAGTAAAGCCAATCTACTGACACCGGATGTGGTGAAGGAAAGTGCAGCTTTAATTGTAAAAGTGCCAATACAAGGAGGCCAGGTGGTTTGTGCTCTAAAACCCCAAACTCCCTGAAGGATTTCAGCAAAGCAATTTTAAAGGCCGGGTGAAGGAGGGGGGTCGCAGGGTATGTGATCAGATGGTGCACAATTCTCTGGCTGATGGTGCGGTAACAGGTGGTTAACATTATAAATTCTTAGGCCCCAGAAGCTCTGGGGCTCCCTGTTCATGATCATCAAGTAGTTAATTTCTTCCACTTGGTTGTGGAGGAAGCGTGCATCAGACACTGTTATCCAGGCACTTCAGAGAGGACGTACAGCAGAGGATGTGGGGGAGGGGTCTGTCCTGGGAAGGCTCCACAGGGTCCTGCTCAGTTACACCCGGTGTCTGGGATCAGCAACCTGGGAAGGTGGGGCTGCTCCTGGGTGTGGGGAGCTGCGGGCCTAGTCCTCTGAGGGGCCTGTTAGCCCCCAAGGTAAGATGGGGATGCAGCGGCTGGACAGAGGCGTCTGGCCTGGGAGAGGGGTCCGGGCTGGAAATGTCACGGGAATCATCCCAGGGAGGGAGAGGAAAGGCCAGTGGGGGCAGGTAGGTCACAGCAGACTACGTGCAGGTGACTGCGGTCCTGTTGGAAGCAACTCAGAGCCAGAAAGGAGTGGCCGTCAGGGGCTCAGCTCCATTCTCTTGTTCCTTTGTAAAACCGCTGTGTCAGAGTTTGAGACACCGCCAGGAGACGTCTGGGCCCAGTGCTGCCATGGCTTCATCAAAGGGCCCAGGGGGAACAGAGAACCACTGCAGGCCCCGCCCATGTCCGCACTGGGAATGAACCCCATCGGGGCTCCTGGGCTCACAGACTTGAGGGAACCTCTGTCCTCAGGACCAGTCTTCCTCCCTACTCTCACCTGCTGGTCAGAGGCCCAGGAACCCCCAACCTGGCTCCACCCCCAGGGCCTGGATTCAGAGGCCCAGGAACCCCCAACCTGGCTCCACACCCAGGGCCTGGATTCTGGGACAGCTTAGGGGTAAGCAAGACCCTCATGCTCCTTTATCTGCCTGGGGGTGAGAATGTCTTAAACGCTGCAATTGACTGGTTATGGAGGGATGAGTGTTTCCAGCAGTTATGGTGGAAAGATGGGGTGTGAGGTTCCTATGTCTGCAGGGTCTTTCCAGTGTGAAGATGTGTGTGTTTCCCCCGGCCAGTCAGCATCCTCCCAGGAAGCCCAGATCCAGGATTACGAGGGCAGAGGCTCTCCCCTTGCTTATCCGTAACTTCCCACTCCCACAGCAAGGCTGTGGCTGGCTCCCTGGCTCCCACCATCTGCCATTTATCTGTGCATTTGCTCCTCTCCACGTTACATGTGCAGAGGTTTCAGAATTGTTAGCTACTGCACCCTGGAAAAAACTTCGTAAAATAAAGCCCACTGTTTATATATGGTCCATTTTGCCTTTAGTTTACAGATCCTGTTCATTTCCAAAGTTAACTTAGGTCAGCACCTTTTACCCCATCCTCTACAGTGAGATTTTTCCTTGCATTTCTAATACAGTTAGATTCGGTCACATTGAGTATTCCATCCTGCAATATTCCTACACCCTAAATAACTAAATTTGAATAAATTTTGATTGACCCCTTGTGCTATACAAATCTATGGGCTTAGACAAATGCATAGTGACAGGTATCCATCATAAAGTATCACTTCAAACCCCCCAACCCATGATCTGCTTATCATCTTTGTAGCTTTGCCTTTCCCAAAATGTCATAAATGGGATCATACTGTGTGCTGCCTCCTCAGACTGGATTCTTTCACTTAACAATATATACTGAAGATTTATCCACGTCTTTCCATGGGTCGATGGTTCATTCCTTTTTATTGATGAGTATTCCACTGCATGTGTATGGGAGGAAAAACAATTTTCACTCTGTTTTTCTAGGTTCTTGGTTGAGCAACCCCCCCCGCCCCTGTAATAAAAGACAGATTACCAGGAGAAAAGCAGAAGTTTAATAACATGTATACCTTCTGAATACAGGGGGGATACCACGGAAAACTGAGTCACTCCCTGAAATGACCAAAACCATCCCCTTAAATACCATCACCTTCAGCTAAAAACAGAAGGAAGATGCTGGGGAAGGGGGAAGCCAGTTACGGCAGGTTATCATGCAAAGCACAGTAAACAAGGGTATGGTTGTTTGCACATTTAAATCAGGACTTCTCCGTTGATAAGAGTTACTTGAGATTTCATTATCCTTCTATTTCTGGTGCAAAGAGGGACATACCCTTATAAATGGAGACTGCTCTATTGTAAATGTCCTTCACAAAAGGACAATCTCTACTCAGTATTTTTTCTTTCTTTTTTTCAATCAGACTGAAATAATCCTTATGATAGAGAAGCACAGTTTGGGGTGGCATATTCTACTCACCTTGACATGGATGTACTCCACTTTGCTTATGCATTCATCTATTGAAGGATATCTTGATTTCTTCAAGTTTTTAGCCATTATGAATAGTGCTGCTGTGCATAATTGCATCCTTGTTTGCATTTGGGCATAGATTTTCAAAGCAGTTGCCTAAATACTGGAAGCATGATTGTTGGATCCCAAGGTAAGACTTGTTTAGCTTTGGAAAAAAAAACTGCCAAAGTGTCTTACAAAGTGGCTGCACATGCATCCCCCCAGCTATGAGGGAGAGTTCCTGTTCTTCTTCACTCTCCAGCAATTGGTATTGTCATATTTTTGGAGTTTAGCAGTCCTAATAGGTGTGCTGTGATTGCTCATGATTTTAATTTGTAATTCCCTAATAGTATATGATATTTTTGTATGATTTTTACTATCTGTATATCTTTTTGGGCCAGGTGTCTTGTTCAAATCCTAACCCATTTTTTTAAATGGGATTTTTTTTAGAACTCTTTGCCTGTTTTTAGTCCAAATTCTTTATCGGATATGTGGTTTACAAATATTTTTCTCCCAGTTTGTGGCTTGTCTTTTGACTTTCTGAATAAGGTGTTTCAGAGTAGAAATCTTTAGTTTTTATAAAGTCCACGACATTTTTTTCTTTTGTGGATTGGCTGTTTGTGTGTCTACAGACCAAACCCAATGTCATGTAGATTTTCTTCTGTGTTTCTACGTAATTTTGATAGCTTTGCATTTTAAATGTCTGATAATAAACTTGCATGAATTTGGTGTAAGTTTTAAAGTTTGTGTCTACAGTCATTTCATTTCATACAGTTTCCAGTTAATTGTTCCTTAACTATTTTGGAGAAGTCATGGGATACTTGACTGTATTTCAGTTTGAATTTCCACAGTTTAGTGGATGCAGCGGAAGTGCCGTCAGGGGCGGAGCCTCCACTGAACTGGGAGGTGGCTTGGTTTGCACGTTCCCGTTGGCTGGCAGGGAACACGAGCCCGCCTCCCTGACCCTCCGCGGGAAGGCGCATTCTGCCTGCGGACTTGGCGCAGCGCACAGCTGGCTGGATCCCTGTCTCCTCAGGACCCGCTGGGGCTTTGGCTTCTGGGACACGCGGGGCTGAGTCCACGCTCATGGCCGGGCTTCGGGACAAGCTGGGGTCGAGTCCACAGTAACAGAAGCCGGGTCTCCTCAGGACCCGCTGGGGCTTCAGCTTTGGGACACTGTGGGGTCCAGTTCATGCTGACAGGAGCCTGGTCTCCTCAGGACCTGCCGGGAGGTGATGCCGCTGAGGGAGAAGGTGAGGAAAAGTGGGCAGAAGGTTCCTGTGCGTGGCTGACCGCTGAGGGTGTTTGTCTTCAGAGGACCCAGGAGAGGAAGGGCTTGATGTGGAAAACTGGGTTTTTGTCCCCTCTTGTGTGTGGTGTAGACAGAGTGCAGTGTTGTTCTTTGGCGCGTGGCGTCTGGTTTTCCCAACACCGTTTATTGAGGGGACTGTCCTTTCCCTGGTGTATGTTCTTGGCTCCTTTCTTGTGAATTAACTGACCACATACCTGTAGGTTGATTCCTGGGTTCTCTGCTCTGTTCCTCTGGTCTGCGTGCCTGTTTTTGTGCCAATTCCACACTTTTTGGGGACTGCAGCTTCATAATGTAGAGTGAAATCAGGGAGGGAGACGCCTCCAGCCTGTTCTGCTTTCTCAGAATCCCTTTGGCTATTCAGGGTCATTTGTGTTTCCACACAAATGTTAGGAATGTTTGTTCCGTTTCTGTGAAAAATGCCATTGGAGTTTTGAGCAGGCTTGCTTCGAATTTGAACATTGTTTTGGGTAGAACGGACATTTAAACAGTATTCTTTGCATCCAAAAAATGATAGCTTTCCATTCATTTGTGTCTGTTCAGTTCCTTTCATCAGTGTTTTACATTTTTCAGTGTGCTTTCACATCCTTGGTTAATTTTTCTTTAATACATCGTTATTGGACTATAATTGCTTCACTGTACTGTGTTAGTTTCTGTCATACACCAAAGCGAATCAGCCATATGCATACACATGCCCCCATATACCCTCCCTCTGGAGCCTCCCTCCCACCCTCCCTATCCCACCTTCCGCTTCCCACCCCTCTAGGTCATCCAGAATCGCCGAGCCGAGCTCCCTGTGCTATGCGGCTGCTTCCCACTAGCTATCTGTTTTACATTCGGTAGTGTATATAGGTCGATGCTACTCTCACTTCACCCCAGCTTCTCCCTCCCACCCCGTGTCCTCAAGTCCATTCTCTATGTCTGTGTCTTTATTCCTGTCCTGCCCCTACGTTCTTCAGAACCATTTTTTTTCCTTTTCCTTTTTTTTTTTTTTGTGGTACGCGGGCCTCTCACTGTTGTGGCCTCTCCCACTGCGGAGCACAGGCTCCAGACGCGCAGGCTCAGCGGCCATGGCTTACGGGCCCAGCCGCTCTGCGGCACGTGGGATCTTCCCGGACTGGGGCACGAACCCGTGTCCCCTGCACCGGCAGGTGGACTCTCAACCACTGTGCCACCAGGGAAGCCCTTTTTTTTAGATTCCGTATATATGCATTAGCATACGGTATTTGTTTTTCTCTTTCTGACTTACTTCACTCTGTAGGACGGATTCTAGGTCCATCCACCTCACTACAAATAAGTCATTTTTGTTTCTTTTTATGGCTGAGTAATATTCCATTGTATATATGTGCCACATCTTCTTTACCCATTTGTCTGTCGATGGACACTTAGGTTGTTTTCATGTCCTGGCTATTGTAAGTAGAGCTGTAGTGAACATTGTGATACATGACTCTTTTTGAATTATGGTTTTCTCAGGGTATATGCCCAGTAGTGGAATTGCTGGGTTGTATGGTAGTTCTATTTGTAATTTTTTAAGGAACCTCCATAGTGTTCTCCATAGTGGCTATATCAATTTACATTCCCACCCACAGTGCAGGAGGGTTCCCTTTTCTCTGCACCGTCTCCAGCATTTACTGTTTCTAGATTTTTAAATAATGGGCATTCTAATCGGTGTTCATTGTAGTTTTGATTTGTATTTCTCTAATAATTAGTGATGTTGAGTATCTTTTCATGTGCCTCTTGGCCATCTGTATGTCTTCCTTGGAGAAATGTTTGTTTAGGTCTTCTGCCTGTTTTTGGATTGGGTTGTTTGTTTTTTTGATATTGAGCTCCATGAGCTGTTTGTATATTTTGGAGATTAATCCTTTGTCTGTTGTTTCATTTGCAAACATTTTCTCCCATTCTGAGGGTTGTCTTTTTTGTCTTGTTTATGGTTTCCTTTGCTATTCAAAAGCTTTTAAGTTTAATTAAGTCCCGTTTGTTTATTTTTGTTTTTGTTTCTGTTACTCTAGGAGGTGGGTCAAAAAAGATCTTGCTGTGGTTTATGTCAAAGACTGTTTTTCCTATGTTTTCCTGTAAGAGTTTTATAGTGTCTGGTCTTACATTTAAGTCTTTAATCCATTTGGAGTTTATTTTTGTGTATGGTGTTAGGGAGTTTTCTAATTTCATTCTTTTACATGTAGCTGTCCAGTTTTCCCAGCACCACTTATTGAAGAGGTGGTCTTTTCTCCATTGTGTATTCTTGCCTCCTTGATCAAAGATAAGGTGACCATATGTGCATGGGTTTATCTCTGGGCTTTATATCCTGTTCCATTGATCTATAGTTCTTTTTTTGTGCCAGTACCATACTGTCTTGATTACGGTAGCTTTGTGGTATAGTTTGAAGTCAGGGAGCCTGATTGCTCCAACTCCGTTTTTCTTTCTCAAGATTGCTTTGGCTGTTTGGGGTCTTTTGTGTTTCCATACAAACTGTAAAATTTTTTGTTCTAATTCAATGGTGAAGAATGCCATTGGTAGTTTGATAGTGATTGAACTGAATCTGTAGATTGCTTTGGGTAGTACAGTCATTTTCACAATATTGATTCTTCCAATCCAAGAACATGCTATATTTCTCCATCTGTTTATGTCTTCTTTGATTTCTTTCATTAGTGTTTTATAGTTTTCTGAGTACAAGTCTTTCGCCTTCTTAGGCCGGTTTATTCCTAGGTATTTTATTCTTTTTGTTGCAATGGTAAATGGGAGTGTTTCCTTAATTTCTCTTTCTGATTTTTCATTGTTGGTGTATAGGAATGCCAGAGATTTCTGTGCGTTAATTTTGTATCCTGAAACCTTACCAAATTCATTGATTAGTTCTAGTAGTTTTCTGGTGGCAGCGTTAGGATTTTCTATGTATAGCATCATGTCATCTGCAAACAGTGAGAGTTTTACTTCTTCTTTTCCAATTTGTATTCCTTTTATTTTTTTCTTCTCTGATTGCTGTGGCTAGGACTTCCAAAACTATGTTGAATAAGAGTGGCGAGAGTGGACGTCCTTGTGTTGTTCCTGCTCTTAGTGGAAATGCTTTCAGTTTTTCACTGTTGAGTGTGATGCTTGCTGTGGGTTTGTCATATATGGCCTTTATTACATTGAGGTAAGTTCCCAGTACGGGAAGGGGGTGTATGAGGGACAAATGTGTCCGGCGTGCAGGTGAGCCAGGACCTGACCAGCTGCCTTTTGGGTCCTCTGGTTCCACCTCTTGGTCTGTGCCTCATCTGCATCATCACGGGCCCCGCTGGCGCCCCTGGGGTGTTGTTGTCTGAGCGAGATTCCCCTGGTGCTCTCCTCCCCTCCTCCTGCTGTTTGGGGAGGGAACTGCTTGCTGTGTGGTCTCTATTCCTGAGGCACGAAGGACCCTGCAACATGGACCTGCAGAGTGTGGGTGTGGTCCCAAGAGCATGGGACCCACATAGGACACAGCATTGGGGCATGACAAGTGCTAGGGCTGCCTCATCACTGACAGGGGATGTTGCCAAGATCCTGCTCGGGAGGGCTTGGTAGGTGGCCTGGGATCCCAGAGACCCCATTCCTATCCTGGAGCTTGGACAGTGCATCCCCATGGGCTCCAGATTCACCCCATATCTCAGCCATATCCCTCTGTCCTGTCTTTGAACTCACGAAAATGAGCTCTCTTGTCCAAAACATCGGCCTGGTCCTGTTGGTATTAGGGTTCTTTAATTTAGCTGTCCTGGGTTAGCAGCTCTTTTTAGGCCTAAGAAGGAACAGCTCAGGAGTGTAAAACATTTTCAGATGAAACTAATATTCAATGACTAGCTCTATACTGCTAGGTTGTTGACTTCTATTAGTCATTATTCTCCTGGTTTTTTAGCTCTGATGTGGGGATTACAGAGGAGTCAATATTTAAATCTTCATAATCTGTGTATTTGTAGTGTCAGTATCATTACTGACCCATAGTTTGTATGGTTTGGGAAGAGTTATTGATTTCATGTATCTTGTAAAGGATTCACAATGATGATAGGGCAATTAAGATTACAATAATGGCTGGTAAATTGTTCAAATTTTCTCTACCTGTGCATCTATTGTATGTATATGAGGTAGTTTAGTTGTCAATATTAGTGAAATAATATAGAGGACTAGAGAACTTATTTTAAAAATAACTATTAATGTGTGATTATGAACATGTAAAAGTTCTTCCATAATCGGTGATGTTACATCTTGAGAGCCTAGAAGAAATTGATATACCTTTTGATATACAGTAATTTAGCCTATGATTTAACTTTGACAAAGTTACATCACTTTTAACTTTTATCTCATTTATTGAGAAAGACATAATTGTTATGGTGTTGGTTTGAAACTGGTTGAAAAGGACTTGAGTCCTTCCTTATTTTACATTTACATAGGTAGGATCTTCAAACATAGGATATGGTGGAGGGCATCCGTGCAACCATTCTAGGTTAGGAGTAGCAGTTTCCACTGCTGAGACTTCTCGTTTGGA
>NW_021703764.1:0-1724 GCF_005190385.1 Monodon monoceros | reverse complement strand
AGAACACACATCACCAAGGATCTTGGTGTGAGGCAGGCAGGAGGAGCCTCAAAACAGAGGGCCCATAGAATAAAAAAGGTGAGGAATCCCGCAGTTGGAACCTCCTAGCAGGCGTCCAGGAGCAGCGAGGCTATGGGATCCAGGCCTGAGTGAACTCACAACAGAGGGCCCTCATCATGAAACTGTGAGCAACACAGACGTTGGGACCTCAGAGCTGAAGGCCCACATTCCCATGTGGTTGGGAATCTGGCAGGAGTGTACTCGCACCACAGGGTATACATCAGAAAATTTGGGAGCCCAGGAGTTAGGGCCTGACGCCAGAGAGCCCTCATGACTGAGGGGAGGAGACTCCAAGCAGGCACCAACTCACAACTGAGGGCACACGTCGCCAAGGTAACGTTTGCCAGCCAGGCAGGACTGACCTCACAGCAGAGGGCCTACCTCACAGATGGGTGAGGAACCCAGCCAGGATAAAACTCTCACCAGAGGGCCCACATCACCAAGGGGATCGGAACCAGGCAGGAGTGTCCTCACACCAGTGTGGCCTCATCATAGAAAGGTGAGGAACCCAGCACATGTGGCCTAAACCAGAGGAACCACATGTCCAAGAGCCTTGGAGTGCGGCAGGCAGGAGTAGCCACACAACACAGGGCCCATAGAATAAAAAAGGTGAGGAAACCAGCAGTAGGAACCTGCCAGCAGGCAGCCCAGAGCACCGAGACTATGGGATCCAGGTCACAGTGAACTCACAGCAGAGAGCCACATCATGAAACTGTGAGCAACCCAGACGTTGAGACCTCAGAGCACAAGGCCCACATCCCCATAGGGATGGGAACCTGGCAGGAGTGTCCTCGCACCACTTAGCACGTATCAGAAAATGTGGGTATGCAGCAGTTAGGGCCTGACGCCAGAGGGCCCTCATCACCGTGGGAAGGAGGCTCTCAGCAGGCTCCAACTGCCACCAGAGTGCCGAAGTTGCCAAGGAGGTATGTGCAAGCCAGGCAGGAGTGACCTCAGAGCAGAGGGCCCACCTCACAGAAGTGTGAGGAACACAATCAGGATCAGACTCTCACCAGAGGGCCCACATCACTAAGGGGATGCGAACCAGGAAGGAGTGTCCTCACACCAGAGGGGCCACATCAGCTAAAGGTGAGGAACCCAGCACATGTGGCCTCAAACAAGGGGACACACATCACGAAGGGGCTGGGAGTGAAGCATGCAGGAGGAGACTCACAACAGAGGGCCCATAGTATAAAAAAGTGAGGAAACCAGAATTTGGAACCTCCAAGCAGGTGGCCGAGAGCACCGATATTATGGGATACAGGCCGGAGTGAACTCACAGCAGAGGGCCCACATCCTGAAACTGTGAGCAACCCAGACTTTTGGACGACAGAGCAGAAGGCCCACATCACCATGGGGATGGGAACCTGGCAGGAGTCTCATTGCACCAGTGGGCACAAATCAGAAAATGTGGGGAACCAAGCAGTTAGGGCCTGACACAAGAGGGCCCTCATCACCGAGGGGAGTAGTGTCCCAGCAGGCTCCAACTGCTACCAGAGGGCTGACGTTGCCAAGGCAGGGTGCACCAGCAGGCAGGAGTGACCTCAGAGCAGAGGGCCCACCTCACAGAAATATGAGAAAACCAACTAGGGTCAAACTCTCACCAGTGAGCCCACATCACCAAGTGCATGGGAACCAGGCAGGAGTGTCCTCACACCAGTGGG
>NW_021703763.1:0-1258 GCF_005190385.1 Monodon monoceros | reverse complement strand
GACTCTGGAGAAGTGTATGGAGTTTCCTCAAACACCTAAAAAAGAAAGCAACGGAGCCTATGGCACTTCCACTTATGGTCCTATAGTTTAGGGAAATTAAAATCAAAAACACACAGCCACACCAAAGTTTCGGATGGCTCTGTTTACAAGAACCTCGTCTACGATACAAGTTAAATATCCCAGAAAGCGAAAAATGCATAAAGTAGATGTGGTACGTACGTACAATGGAATATCACTCACCAATGAAATCTATGTCATCAGGCCCGTTGCAGCATATTGAGTGGATTCAGGTACGATGATTCTAAGTGAAATAAGTCACACAGAAAATGAGACATCATAAGATATCTCTAATACACGGAATGTAAACTTGGCTACACATGAACTGAATTACAAACCAGAACAGGGTCTCAAATTTAGAAAACCAACTTATGCTTGCTTAAGGGGGAAGGTGAGTTGGGGTGCTGCATAAAACCAGAGATAGAAATTAGCACAGAAACCTTTCCATAAGCCAAATATATAATAGTCAAGACCTACCCATTGCTAAACGAAATGGACTAAACACCCCATATTCAACACCTAGGAATACACCTGACTAGTAAGAATCTTAAAACCCATGGATTTATATGTCTCCGTAAGAGAATACAGCGTGTGTACAGCTGCATGGACGCAGCAGAGAAAATCTGATAAATCCCATTTTCAAAATGAATTACAAAAACAAATCACAATGACAGTGAAATAGAGAGCAATTCTTAAATAATTCATTCAGGGCTTGTGATGCAACCTGTATTTACCAAATCTACACCCAGAGCTGAGTGAGACATAAAGTTGGACACTTCGTGCTGATAGCGTTGGTGAGGTTTGAAGAGCAAATGCAGACCCTTTGAAGTCATACTGCATGGTATCTATTCCATGGTTCCCAACTCTCGAGGTTTAAGGGACTCTTCCTACAGCTAAAACATGCATGGGAAACACACAGTATGGTGCACTGTGTGACCATGAAACCTTTTCAAATGCATCTCAGTTTTAGTCCCCTTTTACTCGTGTTCACCATTCCAGACCCTTTAATAACACTCTCCTCACTTGGAGAGTCATTGCCTTTAACCTCCTGTTTGGCACAGTTTGCAATTTCTGCGTAAGATGAACAGGAATAGGGAGAACCAATGAGAGACTAGCTGTAGGTGTCTGCACGGGCAAATTTAATGCTCATTTCCCACCAGGAAGAGGAATTAACCAAAGGCTCATCACGCCGTGCCGGGAC
>NW_021703762.1:1553-1842 GCF_005190385.1 Monodon monoceros | reverse complement strand
GGATTTATATGTCTCCATAAGGAAATCAAGCATGTGTAAAGCAGCCTGAACACAGCAGTGAAAATCCGATAAATCCCATTATCAAAATAAATTTCAAAAACAAAACACAATGACAGTGAAATAGAGAGCAATTCTTAAATAATTCACTCAGGGCTTGTGATGCAATCTGTATTTACCACATCTACACCCAGAGCTGGGTGAGACATAAGGCTGGACACTTCGGGCTGATAGCATTGGTGAGGTTCGGTGAGCAAATGCAGACCCTTTGAAGTCATACTGCATGGTACCC
>NW_021703762.1:0-1453 GCF_005190385.1 Monodon monoceros | reverse complement strand
CCACATCTACACCCAGAGCTGGGTGAGACATAAGGCTGGACACTCGGGCTGATAGCATTGGTGAGGTTCGGTGAGCAAATGCAGACCCTTTGAAGTCATACTGCATGGTACCCATTCCATGGGTCTCAACTCTCTAGGTCTAAGGGATTCTTCCTTCAGCTAAAACATGCATGGGAAACCCACAGTATGGTGCACCGTGTGACCGGGAAAACTTTTCAAATGCATCTCAGTTTTCGCCCCCTTGTACTCGGGTTCACCATTCCACACGCTTTACTAACACTCTCCCCACTTGGAGAGTCAGTGCCTTTAACATCATGTTTGGCACAGTTTGCAATTTCTGCGCAAGATGAACAGGAATACGGAGAACCAATGAGAGACTAGCTGTAGGTGTCTGCACAGGCAAATGGAACGCTCATTTCGCACCAGGAAGAGGAATTAACCAAAGGCTCAGCCTCCCCTGCCGGAAACAGATTAGGGCCTGAAGCAATCCTGCGGTTTTGCGGCCAGCTCACAAGAAAGCGAGTTGAAGAAAGGAGCTCAGGGGCACTCCAATTCACAAACCTGCAGAGTTATGAATGACAGCTATCGTCCAAAAATGTATTGAAGTAAGTCTTCGAAGAGGACTTGAAAGCGGGGCAGAATTTAAGGCAAACGATTTCAGGGGGTAGACTGGAATTGCATTTAAAGCATCGGAAAAGAGGCAGAATGTCGACAATGATGCACTTGGCCAAAAAGGGCGTATGCGTTTTTTCCTGAATATAGTCAGGAAAAAACGCATATGCCCTTTTTGGCCAAACAAGCAAGAGTGTAAAGGAAATCTGCATTACAATGAAGTCTCACTGCCCCCTGGTCAAAAGGGCCATCTGAAAGAAGTGTAAAATCCAGAAAGGCAGGACAGGTCATGGAGAGCAGGGAGCCTTGTTATGCTGATGGGCGGGATGTAAATTGCAAACAGCCACTCTGGAGAAGTGTATGGTGTTTCCTGAAACACTTAGGAAACAAAGCAACACAGCCTATGGCACTTCCACTTATGGTCCTAAAGCTGAGGGAAATTAAAATAAAAAACACAAAGCCACCCCAAAGTTTGGGACGGCTCTGTTTACAAAAACCTCGTCTACGGTACAAGTTAAATATCCGAGAAAGCAAAAAATGGATAAAGAAGTTGTGGTACGCACGTACAATGAATATCACTCAGCAATGAAATCTGCGTCATCAGGCCCGTAGCGGCATAATGAGTGGATTCAGGTACGATGATTCTACGAGAAATAAGTCACACATAGAAAGAAATATAATAAGATATCACTAATAAACGGAATGTAAACTTGGCTACACATGAACTGAATTACAAAACAGAACAGGTTCTCAAATTTAGAAAACCAACTTATGCTTGCTGAGGGGGAAAGGTGAGTTGGGGTGCTGCATAAAACCAGAGATTGAAATTAGCACAGATACC
>NW_021703761.1:0-2022 GCF_005190385.1 Monodon monoceros | reverse complement strand
TAATCCTAACACATACGCTAACACTAACCCGTACCCTAACACGTACGCTCACCCTAAACTTTTGTCGTACCCTAACCTGTACCCTAAACCATCCCCGTCCCCGTCCCCTAACCCTAACCCTAAAACTTACCTGAAGCCTTACCCTAACCTGTTCCCTAATCCTAACACGTACGCGAACACTAACCCGTACCCTAACACGTACACTCACTCTAAACCGTTGTCGTACCCTAACCTCTACCCTAAACCGTCCCTGTCCCCTAACCCTAACTCTTACCCGAAGCCTTACCCTAACCCGTCCCCTAATCCTAACCCATACGCTAACACTAACCCGTTCCCTAACACGTAAACTCACACTAAACCGTTGTCGTACCCTAAACTGTACCCTAAACCGTGCCCATCCCCTAACACTAACCCTAACCCTAACACTTACCCGAAGCCTTACACTATCCCGTCCCCTAATCCTAAGCCGTACGCTAACAGTAACCCGTACCCTAAAACGTACGCTCACCCTAAACCGTTGTCATACACTGACATGTACACTAAACCGTCCCCGTCCCCTAAACCTAACCATAACCCTAACCGTAACGCTAACCCTTACCCAAAGCCTTACCCTAACCTGTCACCTAACCCTAACCCGTACGCTAACACTAACCCGTACCATAACACGTATGCTCAACCTAAACCGTTGTCGTACCCTAACCTATACCCTAAACCGTCACCGTCCCCTAACCCTAACCCTAACCCTAACCCTTACCTGAAGCCTTACCCGAACCGGTCCCATAATCCTAACCCGTACGCTAACACTAACACATACCCTAACACGTACGCACAGCCTAAACCATTGTCGTACCCTAACATGTACCGTAAACCGTCCCCGTCCCCTAACCCTAAATGTAACCCTTACCAGAAGCCTTACCCTAACCCGTCCCCTAATTCTAAACTGTATACGCTAACACTAACCCATACCCTAACACGTACGCTCACCCTAAACCGTTGTCGTACCCTAACCTGTACTTTAAACCGTCCCCGTCCCCTAACCCTCACCCTCACCCTTACCCGAAGCCTTACCCTAACCCGTACCCTAATCCTAACCCGTACGCTAAAACTAACACATAACCTAACACGTATGATCACCCTAAATCTTTGTCGTACCCAAACCAGTACCCTAAACCGTCCCCGTCCCCTAAACCTAACCCTAACACTAACCCTAAATCTTACCCGAAGCCTTACCCTAACCCGTCCCATAATCCTAACCCGTACACTAACACTAAACCATACCCTAACACGTACGCTCATCCTAATCCGTTGTTGTACCCTAACCTGTACCCTAAACTATCCCCGTGCCCTAACCCTCACCCTAACCATAACACTTACCCGAATCCTTACCCTAACCCGTCCCCTAATCCTAACCCGTATGCTAACACTAAACCGTACCCTTAAATGTACGCTCACCCTAAACAGTTTTCGTACCCTAACCTGTATCCCAAACTGCCCCAGTCGCGTAAACCTAACCCTAACCGTAACCCTTACCCGAAGGCTTACACTAACCCGTCCTCTAATCCTAACCTGTACGCTAACACTAACCTGTACCCTAACATGTACGCTCACTCTAAACCGTTGCCGTACCCTAACCTGTACCCTAAACCGTCCCCGTCCACATCCCCTAACCCTAACCCTAACCCTTACCCGAAGGCTTACCCTAACACGTCTCCTAATCCTAATCCGTACGCAAACACTAACCCGTACCCGAACACGTACGCTCAACTTAAACTGTTGTCGTACCCTAACCTGTACACTAAACCGTCCCCGTCCACTAACCCTAACCCTAACCCTTACCCGAAGTCTTATCCTAACCCGTCCCCTAATCCTAACCCGTACGCTAACACTAACCTGTACCCGAACACGTACGCTCACCCTAAACGGTTGTCATACCCTAACCTGTACCCTAAACCATCCCCGTCCCCTAACCCTAACCCTAAACCTTACCCTTACCCGAAGCCTTACACTAACCTGTCCCCTAAT
>NW_021703760.1:765-1037 GCF_005190385.1 Monodon monoceros | reverse complement strand
GCACACACCACACGCACAGCTGCACAACCACACGCACATCTGCACACAACCACACGCACATCTGCACACACCACACACACACCTGCACACACCACACGCACACCTGCACACACCCACACACATACCTGCACACACCACACACACATCTGCACACACCACACGCACACCTGCACACACCACACACACACCTGCACACACCACACGCACACCTGCACACAACCACACACACCTGCACACACCACACGCACACCTGCACACACCACATGCACACC
>NW_021703760.1:372-665 GCF_005190385.1 Monodon monoceros | reverse complement strand
CACAACCACACACACATCTGCACACACCACACGCACACCTGCACACACCACACGCACACCTGCACACAACCACACACACCTGCACACAACCACACGCACACCTGCATACAACCACACACATACCTGCACACACTACACACACATCTGCACACACCACACGCACAGCTACACAACCACACACACCTGCACACACCACACGCACACCTGCACACACCACACGCACACCTGCACACAACCACACGCACATCTGCACACCACACGCACACCTGCACACACCACGCACACCTGCACAC
>NW_021703760.1:0-272 GCF_005190385.1 Monodon monoceros | reverse complement strand
GCACACACCACACGCACAGCTGCACAACCACACGCACATCTGCACACAACCACACGCACATCTGCACACACCACACACACACCTGCACACACCACACGCACACCTGCACACACCCACACACATACCTGCACACACCACACACACATCTGCACACACCACACGCACACCTGCACACACCACACACACACCTGCACACACCACACGCACACCTGCACACAACCACACACACCTGCACACACCACACGCACACCTGCACACACCACATGCACACC
>NW_021703759.1:0-1068 GCF_005190385.1 Monodon monoceros | reverse complement strand
GGAGACATATAAATCCATGGGTTTTAAGATTCTTACTTCTTAGGTATCTTCCCAGGCGTTGAATATGGGGTGTTGAGTCCATTTCGTTGAGCAAGGTGTAGGTCTTGTCTATTATATATTTGGCTTCTTGAACGGTATCTGTGCTAATTTCAATCTCTTGTTTTATGCAGCACCCCAACTCACCTTTCCCCATAAGCAAGCATAAGTTGGTTTTCTAAATTTGAGACCCTGTTCTGTTTTGTAATTCAGTTCATGAGTAGCCAAGTTTACATTCCATGTATTAGTGATATCTTATGATGTTTCTTGTTCTCTGGGACTTATTTCTCGTAGAATCATCGTACCTGAATCCACTCATTATGTCGCTACGGGCCTGATGACGTAGATTTCATTGCTGAGTGATATTCCATTGTACGTGCCTCCCACAACTTCTTTATCCATGTTTTGCTTTCTCGGATATTTAACTTGTACCGTAGACGAGGTTCTTGTAAACAGAGCCGTTCCAAACTTTGGGGTGGCTGTGTCTTTTTGATTTTAATTTCCCTAAGCTATAGGGCCATAAGTTGAAGTGCCATACGCTGTGTTGCTTTGTTTCCTACGTGTTTCAGGAAACACCATACACTTCTCCAGAGTGGTTGTTGGCAATTTACATCCCGCCCATCAGCATAACAAGGCTCCCTGTTCTCCATGACCTGTCCTGCCTTTCTGGATTTTACACTTTTTTCAGATGGCCCTTTTGACCGGGGGGCAGTGAGAGTTCATTTTAGTGCAGATTTCCTTTACATGCTTGCTTGGTTGGCCAAAAAGTGCGTATGCGATTTTTCCTGAATATATTCAGGAAAAAACGCATACGACCTTTTTGGCCAAGTTCATCATTGTCGACATTCTGCCTCTTTTCCTATGATTTCAGTGTAATTTCAGTCTACCCCCTGAAATCGTTTTCCTGAAATTCTGCCCCGCTTTCAAGTCCTCTTCGAAGACTTACTTCAATACATTTTTGGACGATAGCTGTCATTCATAACTGTGCAGGTTTGTGAATTACAGTGCCCCTGAGCTCCTTTCTTCAACTCG
>NW_021703758.1:0-1494 GCF_005190385.1 Monodon monoceros | reverse complement strand
CTTTCAGAATTTTAAGTAGAAAATGGCTCAGGCATCTCCTACAGTTAGGGTACATGTGGTTACAGTAGAATAATTTAGAGAGGTGAAATTGGGTTTGTCTCTTTAGGTTTAAATATATGACTTGGGGATAATAAAGGAAAGTCATCACTAGCACAACAAGGGATATTTAAAATTAAAGATAGTTTTAGGTACACCACTAACTTCCTTACAGCGTCAATGATAAATTGTTAGGTATTATATTGATGGTAGCATGTGGTAACATGTCCCTTTGCAGTTGAAGCTTTTTTTAAAGCTTACTTTTATTTGTATTTTTTAACATCGTTATTGGAATATAATTGCTTTACAATGGTGTGTTAGTTTCTGCTTTATAACAAAGTGAATCAGCTATACACATACATATATCCCCAAATCTCCTCCCTCTTGTGTCTCCCTCCCACCCTCCCTATCCCATCCCTCTAGGTGGTCACAAAGCACCGAGCTGATCTCCCTGTGCTGTGCGGCTGCTTCCCACTAGCTATCTATTTTACATTTGGTAGTGTATATATGTCCATGCCACTCTCTCACTACGTCCCAGCTTACCCTTCCCCCTCCATGTGTCCTCAAATCCATTCTCTATGTCTGCATCTTTATTTCTGTCCTACCCCTAGGTTCTTCAGAGCCTTTTTTTTTTTTTTTAGATTCCATATATATGTGTTAGCATACAGTATTTCTTTTTCTCTTTCTGACTTACTTCACTCTGTATGACAGACTCTAGGTCCGTCCACCTCACTGCAAATAATGCAATTTCATTTCTTTTTATGGCTGAATAATATTCCATTGCATATATGTGCCACATCTTTATCCATTCATCTGTCGATGGACACTTAGGTTGCTAGTTGAAGCTTTTTTTACAAATAAGCTGGAGGGTTTTTTTTTTGGCTCGATTATATATTTATTCTTTTATAAGGCAGAGAGGAAGAAAGGGAGGGACAGACTAAGAAAGTATGGAGCATTTCCTTAAATCACATTTAAAATAAGGTAGAGCGTAGTAAAAGACAAGGTAGACTGAAAGGTAACAGTAAATTAAAAAAAAAAAACTTTTATATTACAGCACTTGACAGAGCTGTAGTGCTTTGTGTAGGCCTTTAAAACTTCCCCCAAACATGTTCATTCACCTTGATTCAATCATGTGCACAGAAGAAGTTCCTTGTTGGGTTGGTAAAGCAGAATCATATCCAGGCTCTAGCTGGATCCAAACACTATTGCAGTTCTGTACAAACCTGTGTGGCATGTACAGATAGAAACAATAATATGTAAACCTGTTCCCCTTTGGTACATTGATCATTTCCTAAACTTATTTCACCTGTACCCACCACCCCTCCACACACACACACAAAGCACTAATACCCCTGTAAGATATATTAAATGTGTTGATTTGAATAACTAGAATTTGATGGACATAATTCCTCCAGCAAGAGGGAGTTTTAGGTAGAATGGAAGAGAAACTCATGGAAA
>NW_021703757.1:1276-1742 GCF_005190385.1 Monodon monoceros | reverse complement strand
TCACCCTAAACCTTTGTCGTACCCTAACCTGTACCCTAAACCGTCCCTGTCCCCGAACCCTAACCCTAACCCTAAACCAAACACTTACCCGAATCCACACCCTAACCCGTCCCATAATCCTAACCTATACGCTAACACTAACCCGTTCCCTAACACGTACGCTCACCCTAAACCGTTGTCATACCCTAACCTGTACCCTGAACCGTCCCCTTCCCCTAACCCTAACCCTAGCCCTAAACCTTACCCGAAGCCTTACCCTAACCTGTCCCCAAAACCTAACCCGTACGCTAACACTAAACCGTACCCTAACACATACGTTCACCCTATACCGTTGTCGTACCCTAACTTGTACACTAAACCGTCCCCGTCCCCTAACCCTAACCCTAACCCTAAACCTTACCCGAAGCCTTACCCTAACCCGTCCCCTAATCCGCACCCGTACGCTAACACTAACCCGTACCCTAAC
>NW_021703757.1:0-1176 GCF_005190385.1 Monodon monoceros | reverse complement strand
CCGTCCCCGAACCCTAACCCTAACCCTAACCCTAACACTTACCCGAAGCCATACCCTAACCCGTCCCATAATCCTAACCTGTACGCTAACACTAACCCATACCCTAACACGTACGCTCTCCCTAAACCGTTGTCGTACCCTAACCTGTACCCTAAACCGTCCCCGTCCCCTAAACCTAACCCTAACACTAACCCTAACCCTAAACCTTACCCGAAACCTTACCCTAACCCTCCCCTAATCCTAACCCGTATGCTAACACTAACAAGTACCCTAACACGTACGCTCAACCTAAAACGTTGTCGTACACTAACCTGTACCCTAAAGGGTCCCCGTCCCCTAACCCTAACCATATCCCTCACCCTAACCCTAACCCTTACCCGAAGCCTTACCCTAACCCGTCCCGTAATCTTAAACCGTACGCTAACACTAACCTCTACCCTAACATGTACTCTAACCCTAAACCGTTGTCCTACACTAACATGTACCCTAAACCGTTCCCGTCCCCCTCCCCGTCCCCGTCCTCTAACCCTAACCCTAACCCTAACCCTAACCCTTACCCGAAGCTTTACCCTAACCCATCCCCTAATCCTAAACCGTACTCTAACACTAACCCGTACCCTAACACGTACGCTCACCCTAAAACTTTGTCATAGCCTAACCTGTACGCTAAACCGTCTCTGTCCTCTAACCCTAACCCTAACCCTAACCCTAACCTGACACTTACCCGAAGCCTTAAGCTAACCCGTCCCCTAATCCTAAACCGTACGCTAACACTAACCAGTACCCTAACACGTTTGCTCACCCTATAAATTTGTCATACCCTAAACTGTACCCTAAATTGTCCCCAACCCCGTCCCCTAACCCTAACCCTAACCCTTACCCGAAGCCTTACCCTAACCCGTCCCCTAATCCTAACCCGTACGCTAACACTAACCCATACCCTAACACGTACGGTCACCCTAAACCGCTGTCGTACACTAACCTGTACCCTAAACCGTCCCCGTCCCCTAACCCTAACCATAACCCTAACACTAACACTTACCCGAAGGCTTACCCTAAACCGTACCCTAATCCTAACCTATACACTAACCCTAACACGTACCCTAACACGTACACTCACCCTAAACCCTTCTCATAGCCTAAACTGTACCCTAAACCGTCCCCGACCTCTAACCC
>NW_021703756.1:0-1302 GCF_005190385.1 Monodon monoceros | reverse complement strand
ATTCAACACCTAGGAATATACCGGACTAGTAAGAATCTTAAAACCCAAGGATTTATATGTCTCCGCAAGAGAATCAAGCGTGTGTACAGCGGCTTAAACGCAGCAGTGAAAATCCAATAAATCCCATTATCGAAATAAATTTCAAAAACAAAACACAATGACAGTGAAATAGAGAGCAATTCTTAAATAATTCATTCAGGGCTTGTGATGCAACCTGGATTTATCACATCTACACCCAGACCTGGGTGAGACATAAGCCTGGACACTTCAGGCTGATAGCATTTGTGAGGTTAGGTGAGCACATGCAGACCCTTTGAAGTCATACTGCATGGTACCCATTCCATGGGTCCCAACTCTCCAGGTTTAAGGGATTCTTCCTTCAGCTAAAACATGCATGGGAAAACCAGAGTATGGTCCACCGTGTGATTCGGAAACGTTTTCAAAAGCATCTCAGTTTTTGTGCCCTGGTACTCGGGTTCACCATTTCAGACGCTTTACTAACACTCTCCCCACTTGGAGAGTCAGTGTTTTAACATCCTGTTTGCCAGAGTTTGCAATTTCTGCACAAGATGAACAGGAATAGGGAGAACCAATGAGAGACCAGATGTAGGTGTCTGCACGGGCAAATGTAAAGCTCATTTCCCACCAGGAAGAGGAATTAACCAAAGGCTCAGCGTGCCCTCTGGAAACAGACTAGGGCCTGAAGCAATCCTGCGGTTTTGCAGCCAGCTCACCAGAAAGCGAGTTGAAGAAAGGAGCTCAGGGGCACTGTAATTCACAAACCTGCAGAGTTATGAATGACAGCTATCGTCCAAAAATATATTGAAGTAAGTCTTCGAAGAGGACTTGAAAGCCGGGCAGAATTTCAGGAAAATGATTTCAGGGGGTAGACTGGAATTGCACTTAAAGCACAGGAAAAGAGGCAGAAGGTCGACAATGATGCACTTGGCCAAAATGGGTGTATGCGTTTTTTTCCTGAATATATTCAGGAAAAAACGCATACGCACCTTTTGCCCAACCAAGCAAGCGTGTAAAGGAAATCTGCACTACAATGAAGTCTCACTGCCCCCCGGTCAAAAGGGCCATCTGAAAAAAGTCTAAAATCCAGAAAGGCAGCACAGGTCATGGAGAACAGGGAGCCTTGTTATGCTGATGGGCGGGATGTAAATTGCCAACAGCCACTCTGGAGAAGTGTATGGTGTTTCCTGAAACACGTAGGAAACAAAGCAACGCAGCCTATGGCACTTCCACTTATGGTCTTATAGCTTAGTGAAATTAAAATCAATAACACACAGCCACCCC
>NW_021703755.1:0-1591 GCF_005190385.1 Monodon monoceros | reverse complement strand
CTGTTATACAAAGATGTCCTAACATTTCCACATAATTCATCTCTGTACCCGAAGCGATATATCACTTTTCTTGATTAATGCCCACCAGAACAAAATAACCTGGGATGGTTTCTTGTAGTTTGCATTAATATTATCTGGCCTACACACCTAGAGGTTACTGGTCTATTGAGTAGTAGTTAATAGCTAGCTGTAGAATGCTTATTTAAGTTTTCAATTTAAATGCCTAGATAATGCTGGGGGCAGTGCAGATATATAAACAACTTGTTCTTGGCCTTAAGAGGTGTGATTATTGCTTAGGATGAGCAATTATTCAAGATATCCTCAGGGGATGTGAGACGTGACAGATGACACACTGACACTATTTAGAAGGAGCCTGCCAGATGGTCAGAACCTGCAGCTGTGGAATGAGGACAGTATGAAGGGACCTGGGGCAAAAAAACAGTTTCTGTAGCAATCTGGTAGCAGCAACATTTGGAAACCTGAGAGACCGGGTCCAAGGGTATGGGAGAAAAACTTCACAAAGTACATGAGTTAAATAAGAACTGAAAGTAGACTCATTTCACAATTCAGTCTTTTCCTGATTAAATCATCTTCTATGGCCCGAGAGGTTGGCTGTTTCTACTTCATCTTGATATAACATACAAGTTACAGTAAAATTTAAAATTTTACTTTAAAAAGTGAATTTTTTTTCCCCCTCGGGCTACAGAAAAAAGAGTTGGTTATTGCTCTGGCCACAGTTTCAGCACGTTCTTTAAGTCGCCCTGTTATCAAAATATTTTGCTCTCTTCACAGTCTCCATATGCTGTTTACAGCTTGTAGTGCTGAGGATCATTAATTCTTTGTCCAACCGGTATATCATTGGTGGATGAGGACACAAGGAAGTGTGAACTACAAATGAATGTTTGGAGGACAGGAAGGCAAGAGTCTCTGTCAGCCTCATTTTTAGTGTTATATTAGAGAAGCACAATACAATGGTGGGAAAATAGTTATTAAAGGGAAACATCAAAATTTACCCATCCCAGCAAGAATATGCCTTTCAGATGAAACATAATATTTCTGACATGTTTTAAATGTAAGGAATGATAATTTGCTAGATTATAGGAGAGAGAAGCTGTCACTGTAATTACACATCACTATTCTTTAGTTTTTTTTTTTTTTTTGAGGTACGCGGGCCTCTCACTGTTGTGGCCTCTCCCGTTGTGGAGCACAGGCTCCGGACGCACAGGCTCAGCGGCCATGGCTCACGGGCCCAGCTGCTCCGCGGCATGTGGGATCTTCCCGGACCGGGGCACGAACCCATGTCCCCTGCATTGGCAGGTAGACTCTCAACCACTGCGCCACCAGGGAAGCCCATATTCTTTAGATTTTTAATTAAATATTTTAATATAAGTCAAATACAATAAAATGCTCTCATGCCAATGCCATGATTACTACAGTTTTATAGTAAGTCTTGAAAGTGAAAAGGTAAGTGTCTGACCACCTTTAAATTATTTTTCAAAATACTTCTGGCTATTCTAGGTAAATGGCATTTCCAATAAATTGTAAAGTTTGTCAAGTTTACAAAATTTCTTGCTGAGATTATGACTGGGAT
>NW_021703754.1:2091-4947 GCF_005190385.1 Monodon monoceros | reverse complement strand
TTAGGATTAGGGGACGGGTTAGGGTAAGGCTTCGGGTAAGGCTTAGGATTAGAGTTAGGGTTAGGGTTAGGGACGGGGACAGTTTAGGGTACAGGTTAGGGTACGACAACGGTTTAGGGTGAGCGTACGTGTTAGGGTATGGGTTAGTGTTAGCGTACGGGTTAGGATTAGGGGATGGGATAGGGTAAGGCTTTGGGTAAGTTTTCGGGTTAGGGTTAGGGGACGGGGACGGAGACGGGTACGGGGACAGTTTTGGGCCAGGTTAGGGTACGACAACGGTTTAGGGTGAGCTTACGTGTTAGGGTATGGTTTAGTGTTAGCCTACGGGTTAGGATTAGGGGACGGGTTAGGGTAAGGCTTCGGGTAACGGTTAGTGTTAGGGCTAGGGTTACGGGACGGGGACGGGGACGTTTACGGTTTAGGGTACACGTTAGGGTACGACATCAGTATAGGGTGAGCGAACGTGTTAGGGTACGGGTTAGTGTTAGCATACGGGTTAGGATTAGTGGACGGGTAAGTGTAAGACTTTGGGTAAGTCTTAGGGTTAGGGTTAGGGTTAGGGGACAGTGACGGTTTAGGGTACAGGTTAGGGTACGTCAACGGTTTAGGGTGCGCGTACGTGTTAGGGTACGTGTTAGTGTTAGCGTACGGGTTAGGTTTATTGGACGGTTTAGTGTAAGGTTTCGGGTAAGGGTTAAGGTTAGCGTTAGGTTTAGGGTTAGGGTTAGGGGACAGGAGTGGTTTAGGGTAGAAGTTAGGGTACGACAATGGTTTAGGGTGCGCGTACGTGTTAGGGTACGGGTTAGTGTTAGCGTACCGGTTAGGTTTAGGGGACGGGTTAGGGTAAGGCTTCGGGTAAGGTTTAGGTTTAGGGTTAGGGTTAGGGGACGGGGACGGTTTAGGGTACAGGTTAATGTATGACAACGGTTTAGGGTGAGCATACGTGTTAGGGTACAGGTTAGTGTTAGCGTATGGGTTAGTATTAGGGGACGGGTTAGGGTAAGGCTTCGGGTAAGGGTTAGGCTTAGGGTTAGCGTACGGGGATGGTTTAGGGCACAGGTTAGGGTAGGACAACGGTTTAGTGTGAGCGTACGTGTTAGGGTATGGATTAGAGTTAGCGTATGGGTTAGGATTTAGGGACGTCTTAGTGTAAGGCTTCGGGTACGGGTTAGGTTTTGGGTTAGGCCTAGGGTTAGGGTTAGGAGACGGGGACGGTTTAGGTTACAGGTTAGGGTACGACATCGGTTTAGGGTGAGCGTACGTGTTAGGGTACGGGTTAGTGTTAGCGTATGTTTTAGGATTAGGGAACAGGTTAGGGTAAGGCTTCGGGTAACGGTTAGGGTTAGGGTTAGTATTAGGGTTAGGGGACGGGGACGGGGACGGTTTAGGGTACACGTTAGGGTACGACAATGGTTTAGGGTGAGCGAACGTGTTAGGGTACGGTTTAGTGTTAGCGTACGGGTTAGGATTAGGGGACGGGTTAGGGTAAGACTTCGGGTAACGGTTAGGGTTAGTGTTAGGGTGAGGGGACAGGGACGGTATAAGGTAGAGTTTAGGGTACTTTAACGGTTTAGGGTGAGCATACGTGTTAGGGTACGGGTTAGTGTTAGCATACGGGTTAGGTTTAGGGGATGTGTTAGGGTAAGGCTTCCGGTAACGGTTAGGTTTAGGTTTACGGTTAGGGTTAGGGTTAGGGGACAGGGATGATTTAGGGTACAGGTTAGGGTACGACAATGGTTTAGCGTGAGCGAATATGTTAGGGTACGGGTTAGTGTTAGCGTACGTGTTAGGATTAGGGGACGGTTTAGTGTAAGGCTTCAGGTAAGGGTTAGGGTTAGGGTTAGGGTTAGGGGACGGGGACGTTTTAGGGTACAGGTTAGGGTACGACAACGGTTTAGGGTGAGCGTACGTGTTAGGGTTTGGGTTAGTGTTAGCATACGGGTTAGGATTAGGAGATGGGATAGTGTAAGGCTTCGGGTAAGGTTTCGGGTTAGGCTTAGGGGACGGGGACGGGGACGGGGACGGGGACAGTTTTGGGTACAGGTTAGGGTACGACAACGGTTTAGGGTGAGCGTACGTGTTAAGGTATGGGTTAGTGTTAGCGTACGTGTTAGGATTAAGGGCCGGGTTAGGGTAATGCTTCGGGTAAGGTTTCGGGTTAGGGATAGGGGACGGGGATGGGGACAGTTTAGGGTACAGGTTAGGGTACGAGAACCGTTTAGGGTGAGCGTAAGTGTTAGGATATGGGTTATAGTTAGCGTACGGGTTCGGATTAGGGGACCGGTTAGGGTAAGGCTTAGGGTAAGGGTTAGGGTTAGGGTTAGGATTAGGGGACGGGGATGGTTTAGGGTACAAGTTAGGGTACGACAACGGTTTAGGGTGAGCGTACATTTTAGGGTACGGGTTAGTGTTAGCGTACGAGTTAGGAATAGGAGACATGTTAGGGTAAGGCTTCGGGTAAGGGTTAGGGTTAGGTTTAGGGTTAGGGGACGGGGACGGTTCAGGGTACAGGTTAGAGTACGACAATCTTGTAGGGTGAGCGTACGTGTTAGGGTACAGGTTAGTGTTACTGTACAGGTTAGGATTATGGGACGGGTTAGGGTAAGGCTACGGGTAAGGGTTAGGGTTAGGGTTAGGGTTAGGGGACAGGGACGGTTTAGGGTACAGGTTAGGGTACGAAAATGGTTTAGGGTGAGCGTACGTGTTAGGGTATGGGTTAGTGTTAGCGTACGGGTTAGGATTAGGGGACGGGTTAGGGTAAGGCTTTGGGTAAGGCTTAGGGTTAGGGTTAGGGTTAGGGGACGGGGATGGTTTAGGGTACAGGTTAGTGTACGACAACGGTTTAGGGTGAGCGTA
>NW_021703754.1:0-1991 GCF_005190385.1 Monodon monoceros | reverse complement strand
TGTTAGGGTAAGGGTTAGGGTTAGGGTACGGGTTAGGATTAGGGGACGGGTTAGGGTAAGGCTTTGGGTAAGGCTTAGGGTTAGGGTTAGGGTTAGGGGACGGGGATGGTTTAGGGTACAGGTTAGTGTACGACAACGGTTTAGGGTGAGCGTACGTGTTAGGGTACGGGTTAGTGTTAGCGTACATGTTAGGATTAGGGGACGCGTTAGGGTAAGGCTTCGGGTAAGGGTTAGGTTTAGGGTTAGGGTTAGGGTTAGGGTTAGGGGACTGGGACATGGATGGTTTAGGGTACAGGATAGGGTACAACAGCGGTTTATGTTGAGCGTACGTGTTAGGGTACGGGTTAGTGTTAGCGTACGGGTTAGGATTAGAGGACGGTTTAAGGTAAGGTTTCGGGTAAGGTTTAGCGTTAGGGTTAGGGTTAGGGTTAGTGTTACGGGATGGGGACGGTTTAGGGTACAGGTTAGGGTACGACCACGGTTTAGGGTGAGAGTATATGTTAGGGTACAGGTTAATGTTAGCGTACGTGTTAGGATTAGGGTACGGTTTAGAGTAAGGCTTTGGGTAAGAGTTAGGTTTAGGGTTTGTTAGGGTTAGGGGACTGGGACGGTTTAGGGTACAGGTTAGGGTACGACAACGGTTTAGGATGAGCGTACGTGTTAGGATACGGGTTAGTGTTAGCGTACGGGTTAGGATTAGGGGACGGATTAGGCTAAGGCTTCGGGTAAGGGTTAGGGTGAGACATAAGGCTGGACACTTCGGGCTGATGGCATTGGTGAGGTTCGGTGAGCAAATGCAGACCCTTTGAAGTCATACTGCATGGTACCCATTCCATGGGTCCGAAATCTCCAGGTTTAAGGGATTCTTCCTTCAGCTAAAACATGCATGGGAAACCCAGAGTACGGTCCACCGTGTCATTGGGAAACGTTTTCAAATGCATCTCAGTTTTCCTCCCCTGGTACTCGGGTTCACCATTCCAGAGGCTTTACTAACACTCTCCCCACTTGGAGAGTCAGTGCCTTTAACCTCCTGTTTGGCACAGTTTGCAATTTCTGCGCAAGATGAACAGGAATTTGGAGATCCAATGAGAGACTAGCTGTAGGTGTCTGCACGGGCAAATGTAACGCTCATTTCCACCAGGAAGAGGAATTAACCAAATGCTCAGCATGCCCTGCCGGAAACAGATTAGGGCCTGAAGCAATCCTGCGGTTTTGCGGTCAGCTCACAAGAAAGCGAGTTCAAGAAAAGAGCTCAAGGGCACTGTAATCCACAAACCTGCAGAGTTATGAATGATAGCTATCGTCCAAAAATATATTCAAGTAAGTCTGCGAAGAGGGCTTTAAAGTGGTGCAGAATTTCAGGAAAACGATTTCAGGGGGTAGACTGGAATTGCACTTAAAGCATAGGAAAAGAGGCAGAATGTCGACAATGATGCACTTGGCCCAAAAGTGCGTATGCGTTGTTTCCTGAATATATTCAGGAAACAATGCATACGCCCTTTTTGGCCAACCAAGCAAGCGTGTAAAGGAAATCTGCACTACAATGAAGTCTCACTGCCCCCCGGTCAAAAGGGCCATGTGAAAAAAGTGTAAAAGAAGACATCATTGAAGACTAATACAGAATACCAAGTCCTGGTCTTTGGTAGAATGATCAGCAGGGTATAGGATTTAGGAACTACTGGAGGTATATCCTCGGTGGCTTCACTGACTCTCCTGATATCCGTTACCTTGACTGCTGCAGCCCATGGGGCTCTCAAGGTCAGGCCAATCCCAGGATATGGAGCTCACCCAGGCCGGTACCCCACCCCCACCCCAGCCCACAGGGCCCTCGTGTTTAGGCCCCTCCCAGGATATGGGGTTCCCTGGGCAGGTCACCTGCAGCCCATGGGGCTCTCGTTGTCAGGTCCCTCCCAGGATACAGAGCTACCCTTGCATGTTCCGTGGCAAGTCTGGGCAAACAGGAACCGTGCACATAGCGCACATTGCAAAGC
>NW_021703753.1:0-4462 GCF_005190385.1 Monodon monoceros | reverse complement strand
AAACTCAATGCACAATCTATACCAGCACACACACACACACACACACACACACGGAGATGGTTAATGGTGAGTCAATACACAGCCTCTACCAGCACACACAAACAGGCACATCCACAAGGCTCTCAGTGATTCAATGCGCAGCCTCCAGCAGCACTCACAAACACACACATGCACACACAAGGCTCACTGTGACACAAAGCATAGCCTATACTTGCACAAACAGAAACCACAGTATGACATACAGCTCAGCCTATACAGCTCATACACACATACACACACACCTCTATGTGATTCAGTGCATAGCCTATTCCAGCACCCTCCCACACACAGGATTCATTGTGACTCAATGCACAGCCTACAGCAGCACACACGACAACACACAAAGAGACACATGGTCCCTGTGATTCAATCCACAGCATATACCATCACACACGAACACACATACACACACAACAATGTGACTCAGTGCACAGCCCATACCAGCACAGATAAACCCAAACACACCCATTGCGCACTGTGAAACAATGCACAGCCTATACCAGAACACACAGATGGCTCACTGTGACTCACTGCACAGTGTATACAAGCACACACACACACAGAGACACGGCTCCCCGTGACCAAATGCACAGTCTATACAAGCACACACACAGAAACACACACACATGGTTCAGTGTGAGTCAATGCAGAGACCATACCAGCACACAAACAGACACACACAGCTCACTGTGACTCATTGCACAGCCTATTACAGAATGCACACATAAAACCCTCAATGTGATTTTAAGCATAGCCTATAGCTGCACACACACACACACAAAGCTCACTGTGACTGATTGCACAGCCTATAGTAGCACACACACACAAACATCAATGTGACTGAGTGCACAGGCTAATCAGCACACACACACACACACACGGCTCACTGTGACTCAATGTCCAGCTTAAACAAGCACACACGACCACACACACACAGAAAAAGACACGGCTCCCTGTGACTCAATGCACAGCCTATAGCAACACAAACACAAACACACACACACACACAGCTGTCATGGTGACTCAATGCACAGCACATACCAGCAAATGCAATCACACACACCAACAAATAAATGGCTCACTGTGATTTAACGCAGAGCCTATGGCCCCACTCACATATATACGTCTCACTGTGAATGAATGCACAGCCTATAGTAGCACACCACACACACACACAGAGATCAATGTGACTCAATGCACAGCCTATACCAGCATACGGACACACTAAGACACACACAAACACACGGCTTACACAGCATTAAAACTCAGCCTATGCATTTAGACACACAGAAGCACAAGGCTCTGTGAATCAATGTCCAGCCTATACCAGCAAACACACACACAGCTCAATGTGACTAAATGCAGAGCATACAACAGCACACATACACACACAGACACACGACTCACTGTTTCTCAATGGACAGCCTGTAACTCTGCTCACATACACAAACACAGCTCAGTGTGAGTCCATGCACAGGCCACAGCAGAACACACACAAAACAACACACCTTTCACTGTGACTTAATGCACAGCCCATAGCAGCACACATGCACACTCACACAGCACACACACCTGGAAACCTGTCAATCAACGCACAGCCTATACCAACATACAAACAGACACACACACCTATCTGGGACTCAATACACAGCCTATACCAGCACACACACACACCGACTCATGGATCACTGTGGCTCAATGCCCAGGCCATTACAGAAAACACAAACACACACACACGCAACTGACTCACTGCGAGTGAATGCAGAGCCTATAGCAGCACACAGACACAGACACAAGGCTTACTGTGAGTGAATGCATAGCCTATATCAGCACTCACATGCACACACAGATATGGCACACTGTGGCTCAATACACAGCCTATAACTGGACACACACACACACGGCTCAATGTGACTCAATGCACAGCCCATACTAGCACACAGACACACACACACACACACAAACCTCAATGTGACTGAGTGCACAGGCTAATCAGCACACATCACACACAGTTCACTGTGACTCAATGCCCAGCTTAAGAAAGCACACATGACCACACACACACAGAAAAAAACACACTCCCTGTGACTCAATGCACAGCCTATAGCAGCACAAAAACACACACACAAACACACACACACAGAGCTTTCACAGTGACTCAATGCCCAGTCCATACCAGAAAACACGGTCACACACACTAACAAATAAATGGCTCACTGTGATTTATCGCAGAGCCTATGACCGCTCTCATATATACACGGCTCACTGTGACTGAATGCACAACCTATAGTAGCACACACACACAGACACCCACACGGCTCAATGTGACTGAATGCACAGCCCATATCAGCACATGCACAGACACAAAAATACACACGGTTCACTGTAACTCAAAGAACAACTTATAGCAGCACACAAAAACATATACAGCTGACTGTGACTCAATGCACAGCCTAAACCAGCACACACAAGGCTAAGTGTAACTCAATGCAGAACCTATAACAACACACAGAGACACATATACAACTCATTGTGAATGCACAGACTGTACCAGGACCACACACACACACACACACAGAGCTCACTGTGACTCTATCAGGACCACACACACACACACACAGACACACACATGGCTCACTGTGACTCTATGCACAGCGTATACGAGCACAGAGACACAAACACAATGCCCAAAGGATCAATTTGACTCAATGCACAGCCTATATCAGCACACAGATAAACAGTGACACACACACACATGGCTCAGAGTGAGGCAATGCAAAAACCATACCAGGACACAGGCACACACAAAGAGATGCACAGCTCATTGTGACTCAAGGCACAGCCTATACCAGCTGAAACAAAGAGACACAAGTCTCACTATGGGTCAAGGCACAGCCTATAACAGCACACACACACAGACACACGTCTTAATGTTACTCAATGCAGAACCCATTCCAGCACACACAAAAGACACACAGGTCTTCCCTGGTGGCACAGTGGTTGAGAGTCCACTTGCCGATGCAGGGGACACGGGTTCCTGCCCCTTTCTGGGAGTATCCCACATGCCATGGAATGGCTAGGCCCGTGAGCCATGGCTGCTGGGACTGCGCATCTTGAGACTGCTCTGCAACAGGAGAGGCCACAACAGTGAGAGGCCTGCATTCTGCAAAAGAAACAAAAAAGAAACCCACAACCTTTCACATGGCTAACTGTTACTCAATGCACAGCATACACCAACACACAAACACACACACACACCCCTCACTGAGATTCAATGCACAGCCTATACCAACATTCAAATAAACACACACGTGGCTCACTGTGTCACAATGCACACCCTATACCAGCACACAAACACACACGGGCCACTGTGATTCAATGCACTGCCTATACCAGAACACATACTCACACACATACACAAAAGCATGGTTCACTGTGACTCAAGACACAACATATACCAGCACACACACATGCATGTCTCACTGTGACAGAATGCACAGCCTATACAAGCACACAGACACACACGGCCACTGTGATTCAATGCACTGCCTATACCAGAACACACTCACACACTTACATACAAACATGGCTCCCTGTGAGTCAAGGCACATCCTAAACCAGCACACACACATGCATGGCTCACTGTGACTCAATGAACAGCCTATACCAGCACATAGACACACACCCACACTCACAAAACCCCAAAAGGATCACAAGGACTCAATGCACACAAAACAGGCAAACATGGCTCTCTGTGATACAATGCACAGCCTATACCAGGGCACACAGACACACACATATAAATGGCTAACTGTGTTTGAATGCATAGCCTATAGCAGCACACACACACACACTCACAGCTCACTATGACTGAATGCACAGCCTATAAAAGTACACACACACACACGAATCAATGTGACTCAATGCACAGCCTATAACTGCACACAGAGACAGAAACATACAAAAAGGGCTCACAATGAGTGAATGCACAGCTTATACCAGTGCACACACAACACACGGCTCACTGTGACTCAATGCGCAGCCTATACCAGAGCACACACACTCATTCACATGCACGGCTCAGTGTTACTTAATGCACAGCCTGTTCCCGCATACAAACACAGAACCAAACACACACACACACACAGCTCACTGTGACTGAATGCCCAGCCCATATCAGCACACGCACAAACAGAAACACACATATACATATTGTTCACTGTAACTCAAAGCACAGCTTATAGCAGCAAACACACACATACACAGCTCACTGAACTCAATGCACAGCCTAAGCCAGGACACACACACACACACACACAGAAAAACACACACACATGTACTCTTGGCTAACTGTAACTCAATGCAGAACTATAACGGAACACAGACACACATACAACTCTCACTGTGAATGCACAGCCTGAAA
>NW_021703752.1:0-3918 GCF_005190385.1 Monodon monoceros | reverse complement strand
GGGTGGGACAAAAGAAAAAATAATGAAAATGAGACAGGAATCTGGATGTGACCTGTACCCCTTGGAGGGAGCTGTGAAAGAGGAAAGGTTCTGCACCCTGGTAAGTCCCCTCACCAGTGGGGAGATCAGCTAGGACAAGTGGGGAGCTTCAGAGCCTCAGAAGAGAATGTAACAACTGGTTTGCAGCAGCTAGAATGGAGAGAGACTGGCACAGATGGTCAGCGCCACAGCCCTGCACTCCCCATCCTGAGATGTTCTTCTGCCCATGCAGTGGGTGGCTGGGTGCTGAAGCTTGGGATTCAGAGATCAGACCCTGGGAAAGGATTGGGGTGGTCTGTGTGGAAACAGCGTGAAGGGCCTGGATCCTGGTGCAACCCCACCTGAGGGTGTATGCAGAGGAAGCATGGGCCACCTTAGAGGCCAGGCACCATTGTTTGGGGGATGTGTGAGGGGAGGAGCAGGACATGCCATTGCAGCCTTTTTCCTCAGGCATGCTTTCAGGTGGCAGGACACTGCCTACACAAGCTCCAGGAGTTATTGTCAGTCACCACCACCAACCCTTTGCTTCAAGAGCAGTCACAAGGAGCAGTTACAATATGCCACTGCTGCCCCCTGGGGCTACAGGAGTGGTTGAGACCTGCCTCCACTCCCATCACAGGCTCCAAGGCACGTGTGAGCCAACACTGCTGCCAAGAACCCCAGGACCGGGCACCAACCACTGCATCTGCATACCCCCTACCAAGGGGAAAACGGCCAACACACAATGCAGAAAGTGTTGGCAGGCATCCATACTAAAAACAGCCCTCACATCAAAAATGTTAAACCCACACAAGCTACACAGGGACACTCCCACATATAAATAGTCTTCCAAGACCACAGTAGATAATTTTTTCTCCTAAACTCACAGAATAAGAAAAATATAAGTAAAATGAAGATGCAGAGGAGCCAATCCCAGTTAAAAGACCAAGAGAATTCCCCTTAAAGAATAAACAATGAAACAGAGCTCTTTAGTCTAATAGACACAGATTTCAAAAAGGAGATAATGAAAATACTGAAGGAATTAAGAAAGGGTATCAACAGAAATGCAGAACACTGTAAAAAGGAACTAGAAACTATGAAGAGGAACCAAGAAAAAATAGAAAACTCATTTGCTGAGATGAAAAGTGAACTAAAGGCAATGAATAGCAGAATGAAGAATGCAGAAGAACAAATAAGTGATCTGGAAGATAGAATAATGGAAATCACCCAATCAGGACAGCAGACAAAAAACCAAATGAAAAAAAAAAAAAAATGAAAGCGATATAAGAGACCTATGGGATAATATAAAGCTTGCCACTCTACACATAATAGGGATTCCAGAAAGGAAAGAAAGAGAAAAGGGGATCAAAAATGTATTTGAAGAAATTATGGCTGAAGACTTCCCACACCTAAAGAAGGAAACAGATATCCTGGTACAGGAAGCACAGAGGGTCCCAAACAAGGTAAGCCCAAAGAGACCTACACTAAGATGTATTCTAATAAAAAATGGCAAAAGTTGATAAGGAGGGGATTCTAAAGGCAGCAAGAGAAAAACAAAGAGTTAATTACAAGGGAACCCCTATAAGGCTATCAGCAGATTTCTCTACAGACACTTTGCAAGCCAGAAGGAAATGGCAAGATATATTCAAAGCCCTGAAAAGGAAGAATCTGCAACCTAGAATACTCTACCCAACAAGATTGTCATTTAGAAGAGGAGAGATAAAGAATTTCTCAGACAAGCAAAGTTAAAAGAAAATAACAATACTAAACCTATTCTAAAGGAAATATTGAAAGGTCTTCTCTAGAAAAGAACTAAGAATATATAGGAAAGACAAAATCACAGTTAGAAAGCAAATCACTTAAATAAGCTAGTATGCAAATTTAAAAAATCAAAAAAATATTTGAAAGTGATGATAACCACAATGAACAGCAAAAGGATGAACATAAAGATGTAAAAGAGGACATCAGAATCATACTGATAAAATGTGGGGGAGGAGAGTAAGAAAATGTACATTTGTTTTCATTTCATAGAATGTGTTTGAGCCTCTATGACTACCAGTCTAAGGCAAGTAGATATAGATGGGGTTAATATACTTGAAAAACGGGTAACCACAAATCAAAAACATACAATAGACTCACAAAAACCAGAAAGAAGAGAAATAAGTATAATACAAAAGGAAATCATCAAACCACAAAAAGAAAATGAAAGAGGCAAAGAAGAAATACAAAACCAATGGAAAAACAGGCTCAAAATGGCTATAAATACATAGCTATCAATAATGACGTTGGGGCTTCCCTGGTGGCACAGTGGTTGAGAGTCCGCCTGCCAAGGCAGGGGACACGGGTTCGTGCCCTGATCCGGGAAGATCCCACATGCTGCGGAACAGCTGGGCCCATAAGCCATGGCCGCTGAGCCTGCGCATCCAGAGACTGTGCTCTGCAACGGGAGAGGCCACGACAGTGAGAGGCCCACATACCGCAAAAAAAAAAAAAAATTACGTTAAATATCAATGGAATGAAAGCTCCAATCAAAAGGTACAGAGTGGCAGATTGGATAAAAAAACAAGAGCCTACAATATGCTGCCTACAGGAGACCCAGTTTAGGGCAAAAGACACACATAGATTGAAAGTAAGGGGATGGAAAAAGATATTTCATGCAAAAAGAAATGAGAAGAAAGTGGGGGTCACAATACTCATATCAAACAAAATAGACTTTAAAACAAAGGCCCTAAAGATAAAGAAGGACACTATATAATGATAAAAGGCTCAAAATAAGAAAAGGATTTTACACTAGTCAACATATATGCACATAATATAGGAGCAGCCAAGTACATAAAACAAATACTAACAGAAATAAAGGGAGAAATTGACAGGAATACAATAATTAGATTTTAACACCCCACTCACATCAATGGACAGATATTCTAAACAGAATGTCCTAAATGATACAATAGAACAGTTAGACTTCATTGATATTTTCAAGACTTTACATTAAAAAAAAACAGACTACACATTCTTTTCAAGTGCACATTAAACATTCTTTAGGAATGATCACATAGTGGGACACAAAACAGACCTCAATGAATTTAAGAGTATAGAAATTATCTCAAACATCTTTTCTGTACACAACAGCATTCAACGAAAATCAACTGCAGAAAAAGAAGTGAGGAAAAAGATTACATGGAGACCCAATAACATGCTACTAAACAACCAAGTGGTCAAGGATGAAATCAAAGAGGAATTTAAAAAATACCTTGAGACAAATGACAATGAAAACACAACAATACAAAATCTATGGGATGCAACAAATGCAGTCCTTAGAGGGAAGTTCATAGCAATACAGTTCATAGCCTTCACCAAAAAAACAAGAAAATTCTCAAATAAACAACATAGCCTACCACTTAGAAGAATTAGAAAAAAAGAACAAACAAAATGTAAAGCCAGCAGAAGGGAGGAAATAATAAATATCAGAGAGGAAATAAAATAAAGATTAAAAAAAGTAGAAAAAAATCAATAAAACCAAGAATTGGTTCTTTGAAAGGGTAACAAGATTGACAAACCTTTGGCCAGGCTCACCAAGAAGAAAAGAGAGAGATCCTGGGTAAACAAAATAAGAAATGAAAAAGGAGACATTACATCTGATACTGCAGAAATACAAAAAAAAAATAAGGGAATACTATGAACAATTATATGCCAACAAATTCGACAACATAGAAGACATGGACAAGTTTCTAGAAACATACAGCCCACCAATAATGAATCAAGAAGAAATAGATAATTTGAACAGACTGATCATGAGAGGTGAAGTAGAATCTGTAATAAAAAACTTCCTACAAACAAAAGTCCAGGACCAGATGGCTTCACAGGTGAACTCTACCAAACATACATAGAAGAACTTAT
>NW_021703751.1:0-1237 GCF_005190385.1 Monodon monoceros | reverse complement strand
TCTGGTGTCAGTTGGACCCTGCTGGGAGCCTGCTCCCCTCGGTGATGAGGGCCCCTCTGGCGTCAGGCCCTAACTGCGGGTCTCCCGCACATTTCCTGATGAGCACCCATTGGTACCAGGAAAACCCTGCCAGGTTCCCATCCCCATGGGGATGTGGTCCTTGTTCTTTGAAGTCCCAGCGGCTGGCTTGCTCACACTTTCATTGTATGGGGCCCTCTGGTGTGAGTGCCCTGCGGCCTGGATCCCATAGCTTCGGTGCTCCAAGCCGCCTGCTGGGTCATTGCAACTGCTGGATTCCTCAAATTTTCTATTCCATGGGCCCTCTGTTAGGATCCACCTGCCTGCCACACTCCCAGCCCCTTTGTGATGTGGGTCATCTGGTTTGGGGCCACCTGTGCTGGGTTCCTCAACTTGCAATGATGTGGATGTAGCCCCACTTGTGTGAGGACACTCCAGCATGTTTTCCTTCACCTTGGTGATGTGAGCCCTCTGGTGAGAGTCTGATCCCTACTGGGTTCCTTAACGTTCTGTGAAGTGGGCCCTGTAATGTGAGGTCACTCCTGCCTGGCACACGTCGCTTTGGCAACGTGTGCCCTCTGCTCTTATTTGGAGCCTGCTGGGAACCTCCGGCCCACAGTGATGAGGGCCCCTCTGGCGTCAGGCCCTAACTCCTGGGCTCACCCAAAATTCCTGATGTGCTCCCAGTGGTGCCAGAATACCCCTGCAATGTTCCCATCCCAATGGGGATATGGGCCTTCTGCTCTGAGGTCCCAATTACTGGCTTCCTCACACATACATGCTGTGGGGCCCTGTGGTGTGAGTTCACTGCGGCCTGGATCCAATAGACTAGGTGCTCCGGGCTACCTGCTGCGGGGCCCAACTGCTGGATTCCTCATCATTTCTATTCCATGGGCCCTCTGTTTTGAGGCTACTGCTGCCTACCTCACTCTCAGCCCCTTGTTGATGTGGGTCCTCGGGTTTGTGGCCACATGTGCTGGATTCCTCAACTTTCGATAATGTGGATATGGCCCCACTGGTATGAGGACACTCCTGCCTGGATCCCATTCCCTTGGTGATGTGGGCCCTCTGGTGAGAGTCTGATCCTGCCGGGTTCCTCACAGTTTTGTAAGGTGGGCCCTGTTCTGTGAGGTCACTCCTGCCTGACACATGTTGCTTGGCGTCGTGGGCCCTCTGGTGTCAGTTGGACCCTGCTGGGAGCCTGCTCCCCTCGGTGATG
>NW_021703750.1:0-1044 GCF_005190385.1 Monodon monoceros | reverse complement strand
GTCAGGTATATTGTAGGATGCCCGTCTATTGGAATTTGATGCTTTTCTTATGATTATCTTGGGTTTCTCTGTGTTTTTGGAGGAAGATTACGGAGGGAATTTTGTCACATTTTAATCACATCATATCAAGGACATATACTATCAAAGTAATTTATGGCTTTTTTTTTTTTTTTTGGCCACGCTTCGCAGTTTGTGGGATCTTAGTTCCCCGGCCAGGGATGAAAGCGCGGAGTGCTAACCACTGGACTGCCAGGGAATTCCCAGTTTATGACTCTTGATGTTGACCTGGTTAAAATGGTGTTTGGCAGGGTCCACCTCTATAAAATGACTACCCCTCCCCGAGTCCCATCACCACTTGCCACTCTACACCAGCTTCTCACACCCAGGGAGCACTCTCTTCCTGTAGCAGGGAGTACTATATAATTTATTAACCGGTTCTTTCTTTATTTTTTAAGTAACAGATTCTATTTTATTAATCATTTATATCTTTGTATATGGTTGTTTTCCCTTTCGTTTTTTGAATTGTTTTATCTTTTTTTTCTTTCAAATAATTCTGAGGTATTTTGGTTAAGTTTTTACTAACTACTTGCAGACAACAGAAAAATCAATAGATTTTTAGCTATTATATGGATATTGTTGTAGGTGTTATGTGGATATTCATTTTTAAATAAATATGGTGGTGTTCCCTTTTTTCATTATTGACTTTCAGTTTTATTTCATGATTGAAATAATAGATTGATCAAGATGGTACTCAATACGTTGATTCTAAGGAATTTTCATTGAGATTTATTATGTGGTCTTAACAGCGGTAAATTTTTGTAAATGTTTTATATGTGTTGAAAAGCATTTTGCTATGTGGTTGCTGCAGGAAATATAATCAAAGTTTTTAACTTTATTGTTTAAGCTTTTATAACTTTATGAATTTTCTTCTCTCCTCATGTATCAGTATCTGGAAGAATGGCATTTAAAAAAAAAAAACAAAACCTCACACCATGATTGCAAATATGTCAGTTTTACCTTATAATTCTCAGTCTTTGTGTTCTG
>NW_021703749.1:0-2697 GCF_005190385.1 Monodon monoceros | reverse complement strand
TCACCTTTATATGAGGCTCCCAAGCTGTCTCTAAGCAGACTGGCTGTACATCAGTGGTCACATGAAGCCCCCTTTGTCATATGGCTTTAGGGGCATGAACATATAACTACCCTCTTGAAAACTGTATCTGAATTTAAGTTTCAAATCATACTAATTAAACGTAAATGGTACAATTACTCTCACAAGAATAGGTACAAAATATTTTTGAAGTAATCTGCACTTCTCAAATTTAGGGCTATGTTTCTAATTATTTTTGTATATTTTCTTGAACATTCTTGTTTTTCCTATCTTGCAAATGATGCTCCACTGGTTCTTTTCTTTTTTTTTTAATCTTTATTTTTGGCTGCGTTGGGTCTTTGTTGTTGCGCGTGGGCTTTCTCTAGTTGCAGCGAGCGGAGGCTACTCTTTGTTGTGGTCCTCAGGCTTCTCATTGCGGTGGCTTCTCTTGTTGCAGACCATGGGCTCTAGGCATGCGGGCTTCAGTAATTGTGGCATGGGGGCTCAGTAGTTGTGGCACATGGGCTTAGTTGCTCCGTGGCATGGGAGATCTTCCCGGACCAGGGCTCAAGCCCATGTCACCTGCATTGGCAGGCAGATTCTTAACCACTGTGCCACCAGGGAAGTCCCATTCCACTGGTTCTTGTTTTGGATTTTCATATTACCATTACTCGTTTTAGTGACTCTAATTCTTATTGAAAAAAATTAAAAAGCTACATCCCCATTCCTAACAAAAACAATTGGACTTCCCAAAAAACATAAATGGACTCCATAGATCAAGAATCCCAACTTTGACAACCTTTAATAAACTTAGAAAATGATAACCCATTTGTCTTAATATATTTATTCTAATATTTTCTACAATATACATTTTTGAGGCTGCTAAATACTGTGTGTGTGTGTGTGTGTGTGTGTGTATACACACACACACACATATATATTTCTGAGATTAAATTTGACCAGCTCCTAAATCTGAGACTTGGAAGATTTGGATATACTTTTCTCTCTCTTTTTTTTTTTGCGGTATGCGGGCCTCTCACTGTTGTGGCCTCTCCCGTTGCGGAGCACAGGCTCCAGACGTACAGGCTCAGCGGCCATGGCTCACGGGCCCAGCCGCTCCGCGGCATGTGGGATCTTCCCGGACCGGGGCACAAACCCGTGTCCCCTGCATCGGCAGGCGGACTCTCAACCACTGTGCCACCAGGGAAGCCCCTACTTTTCTCTTTATGTTAGAAAATGAAAGTCCCTTTGCACGCCGTGGAAAAATACACAGTTCCCAGGCTTTTAAAATACTATATCCCATATAGTAGTATTTATTGATTTATTACAATATAACACAATTTCCACTGCATTGAGTGGGCATTTATTACTATCTAGCCTTCAAGTTAATTTCAGTGATATTATTAGGTCAGTTTTAAATTTTTGCACGAAATGTGAGCCTATATCCATTATTGGATGTCATTAATGTATCTAAAGGTGTAATCTGGCCATTGAATGTGAAAATAGGTATGCTTTTCATCACCTGTCAGTGCTATTAAACTACAGTATTTTTCACTTCCATAGTAATTTAACTGTATGTTTTTTACTTGATGTTTCTACTATGATTTTTTTAAATTGAGCTTCATACTATGTCTGCCATCAAATTTCATCCAAAAACCTATCTCTGCCAGACTCAAATGGATACAATTATTTTCCTAGAAAAAATGTGAGCCTGGAATATGTCCACTTTGCTTCCGTTTGAACTAATCTAAGCTTTTACGATTTTAAAGTTCTCCATGGATATTCTCAGGCATGTCAGAGATCTTTTACCTTTGTTCATCAGTATGTGTTGCTGTGAGTTGGTTCTGGTTTGTTAAGCACTTTAAAGAAATGGAAAACTTTAAATTCTACAGGGTTAAGAAAGGGAATCTTATAGAAGAAAATATGCTTTACTGTTATCCATGAATTTAATCTTTATCTTTTAAATATTTATTATTTATACTAAGTGAATTTAACAATATATGTGATCAATAATGAACTTTTTAAGTATAGAAAGATGTGTGGAGAACATGAACTGAATGTTTTATGACTATTTGACCAATGTGAAACTATCCCTGGGTAAAGAAATTTCATTTTCTGGCTCCTAAATCTTGAAATAAAGAATGTTTAACATAAAAACATCTTTATAATTGGCTCTAATATAGGCAGAAGGAGACCGAATACACAATTAATACATAATCTCAATTTAGGAATGATTTCAGAAATTTCTGGAAAAACAAGTGATTTCACAAGAAAAATAATAGTTGTAGAGCATCTTGGTCTGATTTCTCTGAGCTTTATTTGCAAAGGAAAGAAGTTATGAATGACTGTTGAAAGAAGGTAAAGTCCTATCTGATCCAAAAAGACTAAGCTTCCTGAAACACTATTTTTTATAATACAGTCAGGCCACCATTCAGTATGGTGTTAAAATAACAATCTGAACTCTTTTATTTAACTGAATATTCGCAAATAATAGACTTTCCTGTGACCTCACCAAGCTCTACAATGTCAAGGCTACCTCCTTAAGAAAGGAGGCAGAACTAATGCCCAAGCATGCCTTCCAGTTATATCTCACTTTGGCTTTCCTGTGTCCAAGGAAATACATTTCTGTCTCTTGTACCCTGCTTTGAGTGGCATTAATTTCTATTGATTGATTATTCCATTTCTAATTATTTCCATAAA
>NW_021703748.1:0-2297 GCF_005190385.1 Monodon monoceros | reverse complement strand
AGATGCACCCTGATTTTGTGTGTGTGTGTGTGTGTGTGTGTGTGTGTGTATGATTATGCGGAATTGGTTTAGTTCTGTAAAGTTAAAACAAGATTGGGACCATTAGATGACCAAAAGCAAATGCTACCTGGACTCAGCTTGGGAGCAAACACGACTGGACCTTCGTTTCGTGCCTGGGACAGAGACTGATCTACCTTCTAACACCCAGGCCCAGTTTACTGAAGAGTAAGCTGACTCTGAACCCACATACTCTCACATACAACAGTTCTTTCCCCGCTCTCTTCCTGTCGTCCCCTTGAGTACTGTACATAGTATGCATGGCTAATAACATCAAGCAACAAGAAAACAGTGAGTTTCCCATTTGTTTTTTCTGGATCTTGTTCTGACACCACCTTCTATGGCGGGAAAAGGCCAGCATGCTAGCATGGATGCTGGGAGCACAGCATTGTCCTCCCAAGTCTGAGTAAGCATTTAAAAAAGATAAACAAGGGTCTTTTTTTTTTTAAAAATGTGATGCATCAAGAGTGACGTTTAGAAGACCTAGTTGAGGGACCTCCCTGGTGGTCCAGTGGTTAAGACTTCCCCTTCCAATGCAGGGGATGCGGCTTCAATCCCTGGTAGGGGAGCTAAGATCCCACATGCCTCAGGGCCAAAAACAAACAAACAAACAAAACAATCAAAACATAAAACAGAAGCAATATTGTAACAAACTCAGTTAAGACCTGAAAAGTGGTCCACATCCAAAAAAAAAAAAATCTTAAAAAAAAAAAGACCTACTTGAGTTGATTCTCTGCCAGAATCTTATGGTCCGTATTAGATAAAATCTTTGGTGGAATTCTGAGTATGTATTTTAACAATGATATCCATAACTCACAATGAAACAGCCACTCAACCCCCATTCTGAACCCTGGTTTTTGAGGTTGATATAAACAGAATTCTACCACTGAACTGGCTACGAATCTCTAAGAAATTGACCGCTCATTTTTCTGTTATTCAAAGTATACATTTTATTTTTATTTTTTAAAATTAATTAATTAATTTATTTATTTTTGGCTGTGTTGGGTCTTCGTTTCTGTGCGAGGGCTTTCTCTAGTTGCGGCAAGCGGGGCCCACTCCTCATCGCGGTGCGTGGGCCTCTCACTATCGTGGCCTCTCTTGTTGCGGAGCATAGGCTCCAGACGCACAGGCTCAGTAGTTGTGGCTCACGGGCCTAGCTGCTCCGCAGCATGTGGGATCTTCCCGGACCAGGGCTCGAACCCGTGTCCCCTGCACTGGCAGGCAGATTCTGAACCACTGCGCCACCAGGGAAGCCCCAAAGTATACATTTTAAATAGGGAAAAGGTGCAACTATTTTTGACCTCCTTGAAAAGAAATTTCTTGGGAAACATAATAAATTGTTCACCCATTAAAACAGGCAGCTGGGGTTCCTGAAGGTGGGGCTGCAGGGGGATGATTTATTGTTGTTGTTGATTTCTTCTATTAATATTCCTTCTCTTATAATTGTATCAATTTAAGGAAATCATTTATTTTTTAAAGTGCTATTTGAATTGTTATACTGTTAAAGTTTAATGTTAAAATATTAACTTGTTACAGTGATGTGCGGTAGATTCTTCAGTTTTATGTATTTTGTATAACACTGTATTCACTTTGTGTGTCATTGTAAACGGGGTTTATGCACAGGGTTACCATAAATACACACTGCTTTATTTGTGCGGTATCTAAGGAAAAAGAGGATTCATGCTCTTTACTCTGCAGCACCTGTTTTGATACTTGGTTCATTTGCAGTGGTGTGATTCATATACTTCTCTCTGGGGATGTGGGCGGAAAACGGGCGCACGTTGTTCTATGAAAACTCGAACTCTCGTTTTTTCCCCTTAAGTCTTTAAAAAATGTGTTGTGGAAAGAATTGATTCCATTTGGCTAATCAACAAGGATGCTTCGGCACCATGCAGCTGTTTTTGAGAACAGCGGTCCTCAAATACGCTACAGCACCGTAACTGCTTTGTTTAAAGACATTTGGACGAGAGAGAAGGTTTAGTGATGGGTCCTCTCCCCCTACATGTGATTTGATGTATGCCAAGTCCTTTGAGACCAGCCAAGCGGCTTCTACCTCCTGAGCTTCATAACATAGCTGTCCAAGAGCGGGACACAAATGAGGCGGGCATTACCTCAGGAAGCCGTGAAAAATTCAGCAATAAGAAATACTTATTTCCCTCTAATAATTATATTATTATTATAACAGCTAATAAGCAATAAGAAATACTTATTTCCCTCTAATAATTATATTATTATTATAA
>NW_021703747.1:0-2590 GCF_005190385.1 Monodon monoceros | reverse complement strand
GTTTTGTGAGGTGGGCCTGTTCTGTGAAGTCCCTCCGGCCTGGCACATGTCGCCTTGGAGACTTGGGCCCTCTGATGTCATTTGGCGCATGCTGGGAACCTCCTGCCCTCGGTGATGAGGGCCACTCTGGCGTCAGGGCTAACTGCTGGGCTCCCCCACATTTCCTGATGTGCGCCCATTGGTACTAGGACAATCTTGTCAGGTTCCCATCCCCATGGGTATGTGTGCCTTCTGCTCTGAGGTCCTAACGGCTGGCGTGCCACACTTTCATGGTCTATGGCCTTCTGGTGTGAGTTCACTGCAGCCTGTATCCCATAGCCTTGGTGTTTCCGGCCGCGAGCTACTGTTTTCCAACTGCTGGATACCTCAAGTTTTCTATTCCACGTGCCCTCTGTTATGAGGCTCCTCCTGCCGGTCTCACTACCAGAACCTGTGTGCACTGGTTCCTCTGGGTTGAGGCCATATGCGCTGGGTTCCTCACCTTTCGATGATGTGAATGTGGCCCCACTGGGGTGAGGACACTCCTGCCTGGTTCCCATCACCTTGGTGATGTGGGCCCTCTGGTGAGAGTATGATCCTTCCTGGGTTCCTCAGAATTTTGTGCGGTGGGCCCTGTTCTTTGTGGTCACTCCTGCCTGGTGCATGTCGCCTTGGGGAATTGGGCCCTCTGGTGTCAGTTGGAGCCTGCTGGGAGCCTCCTCCCCACGGTGATGAGGGTCAGTCTGGCGTCAGGCCCTAAATGCGGGGATCCCCCACATTTTCTTATGTGCTCCCATTGGTACCAGGAAAACCCTGCCAGGTTCCCATCCCCATGGGGATGTGGGACTTCTGCTCTGAGGTCCCCACGGCTCTCTTGTTCACACTTTCATGGTCTGGGGCCCTCTGGTTTGAGTTAACTGCGGCCTGGATCCCATAGCCTGGGTGATCCTGGGCGCCTGCTGGGGCGATACAACTGCTGGATTCCTCACCATTTTTATTCCATTGGCCCTCTCTTGTGAGGCTCCTCCTGCATGCCTCACTCCCAGGCCCTTGATGATGTGGGCCTTCTGTTGAGAGACTCATCTGCTCTGAGTTCCTCATCATTCTGTGAGGTGGGCCCTCTTCTGTGAGGTCTCTCGTGCCTGGGACACGTTGCCTTGGCGCCGTGGGCCCTGTGGTGTCAGTTGGAGCCTGCTGGGATCCACCTCCCCTCGGTGATGAGGCCCTTTCTGGCCTCAGGCCCTAACTGCTGGGCTCCCCCAAATTCCTGAGGTGCCTCCAATGATGACAGGACACCCCTGCCAGGTTCCCCTCCACATGTTGATGTGGGCCTTCTGCTATGAGGTGCCAACGGCTGGCTTGCTCACACATTCATGGTGTGGGGCTCTCTGGTGTGAGTGCACTGCGGCCTGGATCCCATAGCTTCGGTGCTCCGGGCCGCCTGCTGGGTGGTTCCAACTGCTGGATTCCTCAACTTTTCCATTCTATGGGCCATCTGTTGTTAGGATACACCTGCCTGCCACGCTTCCAGCCCCTTTGTGATGTGGTTCATCTGGTTTGGGGTCACATGTGCTGGGTTCCTCAACTTTCAATGATGTGGATGTAGCCCCACTGGTGTGAGGACACTCCAGCATGTTTTCCTTCACCTTGGTGATGTGAGCCCTCTGGTGAGAGTCTGATCCTTACTGGGTTGCTCAACGTTCTGTGAGGTGGGCCCTGTACTGTGAGGTCACTCCTGCCTGGCACACGTCTCTTTGGCGACGTGGCCCTCTGGTGTCAGTTGGAGCCTGCTGGGAACCTCTGGCCGTCAGTGATGTGCGACCCTCTGGCGTCAGGCCCTAACTCCTGGGCACCCCCAAATTTCCTGATGTGCGCCCAGTGGTGCCAGGGCACCCCTGATATGTTCCCATCCCCCTGGGGATGTGGACCTTCTGCTTTGAAGTCCCAACGCCTGGCTTGCTCACCCTTTCATTGTGTGGGGCTCGCTGGTGTGAGTTCACTGCGACCTGTATCACATAGCCTCTGTGATCCGGGCCACCTGCTGTGGGGTTCCAACTGCTGGATTCCTCACCTTCTTTATTCCATTGGCCCTCTCTTGTGAGGCTCCTCCTGCGTGCCTCACTCCCAGGCCCTTGGTGATATGGGTCCTCTGATTTGAGGCCACATGTGCTGGGTTCCTCAACTTTCGATGATGTGGATGTGGTGCAACTGGTGTGAGGACACTCCTGCGTGGTGCCCTGCCCCTTGGTGATGTGGGCCTTCTGTTGAGAGACTCATCCGCTCTGAGTTTCTCATCGTTCTGTGAGGTGGGCTCTGTTCTGTGAGGTCACTCCTGCCTGGAACACGTTGCCTTGGCGACGTGGCCCATCTGTTGTCAGTTGGAGCCTGCTGGGAACCTCCGGCCGTCAGTGATGAGGGCCCCTCTGGCGTCAGGCCCTAACTCCTGGGCTCCCCCAAATTTTCTGATGTGCGCCCAGTGGTGCCAGGACACCCCTGCCTGGTGCCCAGCCCCTAGGTGATGTGGGCCCTCTGGAGTGAGTATTATCCTGCCTGGGTTCCTCACGGATTTGTGAGGTTGTCCCTGTTCTTTGTGGTCACTCCTGCCTGGTGC
>NW_021703746.1:0-2926 GCF_005190385.1 Monodon monoceros | reverse complement strand
TTCTCCTCTTCTCTGACCACGTCAGGTAAGAAAAGAAACTTTTTAAAGTTTTTCGTTAGATTTATTTTGCCCCTAAATTTACTAGTAGATTCAAAATAGCATGGAATAATGAGGGAAAGTACTGAACTAGAAGTCTGGAGACCTAATTTCAGTTTTGACTTTGGCATTTACTATCTGTGTGACTTTGGACAAATCATTGACTGTCTCACAAAGCCTGATTTTTTTCCTTATCTGTTACGTTAGGACACTACATTGGTTGATCACTCTGATCCCTTTTTTTCCCAATATTGAGCCTTAAAGGGTACCCATGTAGAAAATGAAATCAGAGACTTCTCAAGAGTGTTTCAACAGAAACATAGAAAAGACAGGTGACATAGAAAACTAGCAATATATAGCAAGATGTTTCATCTCTAAAGTTCTCCCTCCACTAATATTTCGACTAGTTGAAAAGAGAAAATAGGGAGAGAGGATGGAGAGTACTGGGCTATAGGGAGGCACAGAGTCAAACGTAAGGAAGTTTAGGATGTTTTCATCAGCACAGGCCAACAGGAAAAAAGAGATAGGATAAAAATATAAGAATGAAGAGGGGAAGCACAAAGGAGCTCTCAAGAAAAACGTAGTTTGCAGTGGAATGTTGATGGGAACCAAAGATTTTAAATTAAAGCAGAAAGAGCATAGAGTGGAATCTGCTCAGAGCAGGGCAAAACAAAGTTGATTGTAGCAAATCCTTATTTTAACAGACTAAGAGGAAAGTAAGGACAGAACAGGGTATCACCAGGAAAGGCAGCTTACCAGAAAAGTCATACTCTGTGTTTTTTCTTTTATTGCCTCTCTGAATACAGTTGGCACTTGCCAGTTTTGAGTATAAACATTTTAGAAATATGTCCTGGAAATGATGCTTCCTATATACAAGAGACCAAAGTGGTTATCTAGGGGTCTGCTTTTCAATGTTTGATTCTTTCTAATTTTTAAACTATGTAGACATTTTACCAATTAAAAATTTTAAATGATATCTTCTAAATTGAATCAGAAGGACTATTTCCTTTGTGTGATATGTAGGTTCTAAGGCAAGGTTGCTTTTCATCTTTACAGTTCTTTCCTTCCTAACACAGAGAGCACATTGATCAACAGCCATCGTTCGTTTTTAGATCTTAGCTACCTAAGAAGAAAAAGAAAAATTCAAGCCCCACATCTCTAATTCCACATTGAGGGAATTCGCTGGTGGTCCAGTGGTTCGGACTCGGTGCTTTCACTGCCAGGGCCATGTGGCGCGGCAAGAAAAAAAAAATTCCACATTTATCTAGAACAATATTGTGGAGGCCTTTCGATGTTCTTACATTTGAAAATCTTTTTTAATTGGATTCTAGTGATGACAGTTCTTTTAGGTTTGGGGATGTCATCTTCTTGGATGTTGAAGATGATTATAATCTAAGTTCTAGGATAAAAAAAAACCATCTTGATACTTTTTAAGCTTCCTTTCTGCTTATTGTATATTTCTATTCTTTGAAATATATATTTCTACCAGGCTTAATACCTGTTACTTGCTGGGTAAAAATATGAATGAGCACAATAATGAAATTCTTTTACACTTATTATTTTGCTGTCTGCTTTGTACCAGTTTTCATTGAAATACTTGTCTGCATATATTGTGGCTATGTATACATTCACATTGATTGAATTTTGTTGCTTGTTATGCATTTTTACTGATATATCTTCTGTGTCTGTATGTATTGGCTAAAAATTCATTCAAAATCACATTCTACCGCGTTTTTTGGTTAATAGTACTCACTAAAATAGAGTGGGCAAAATTCACTTTCATAATATTGCATGCATGGTACAGAATGTCATTTGTTAGTAAGCTCATTATGCTTTGATACTTGCCATATACCCAAGTTTTCATTAATATCTATGTATTTCTTTTTCATTACGTAATATGTTTTTCATGATTTTTCTTTGTCTTTCTAGAACTTACTGTATCTTCCTCCATATAAATCATACACTATATATCAGCTTATTCATGGATTAATTATTACTGCTATTATTATTGGTGGTGCTGTTATAACCACTTTATGGATGAGTAATCTGAAGTAAGCAGATAACTTTTTTGTTTCCAAAAGCACTTAAGAAATTCACTTTCAGGTAATCATTTTGAGGTAGGATGAGAAACCAGGCTTTAAGAGGGTAAAAATGACTCTTTAAATTTACCAGTTGGACTGAGCTATATGTGAACTCTAGGTAATAGCATGGGAACTCCACAAGCAAAGTGAGACACTGAAGATTACAATGGTAATAGCCGTACTGTTTTCTAACGGACGAAAAAAATGCCTATATTATAAGTTCTACTTCTCCTGCTTTCTGGCAGCATCATGCTCAGAGTAGCGTCCTGGCAAGGAAGTCCAGATACTTAGGTTCTGAAACCTGGTAAGGATACTAACATAATGAGAGAACTTGAACAAATCAACCCGACCTCTCTGAGTCTCAGTTTCCTTCCTCATGAAATGAGACTGTGAAAATAGAAGTTCTCTAAGACCTCCTAGTTCTAAAATGCTTCCAGCTAGGAAACAGCATAGAAGTCCATACTAGTGCAGGCTGAAAGGAAAGATAGGGCAGGGAGAAGGTTGCTTCCAGCCTAGAGAACAATGTCTGAACCATACCACTTGGGTCTTCTGCCCATCTGTGTCCAAGATGGGAGCACAGGCAGCTAATACAGAAGAGTGTAAAACTGCTCAGTCCTTGCAACCATCATAACGGTCTGATTTTTGGTTTCTCAGTAAGTATTGACATTACAGGTGTCCGGATAGCAAGAACCTTAAGATAAAGCTGTTCCTCAAACATAGTGAGAATTTATCAATCTCCCGATTTTTTCATTACCCTCCTGCTCTTACAGAAAATTTCCAAAATCCATCTCTGCTTGGAACTCTGAATT
>NW_021703745.1:2814-3299 GCF_005190385.1 Monodon monoceros | reverse complement strand
TACTAAGCCATAAAAAGGAATGAAATTGGGTCATTTGTAGAGACGTTGATGGATCTAGAGACTGTCATACAGAGTGAAGTCAGAAATAGAAAAACAAATCTTGTATATTAATGCATATATGTGGAACCTAGAAAAATTATACAGATGAACCATTTTGCAAGGCAGAAATAGAGCAACAGATGTAGACAACAAACTTATGGACACCAAGGGGGGAAAGCTGTTGGGGGGTGGTGGTGGGAGGATTGAGAGATTGGGATTGGCATGTATACATTTATATGTATAAAATAGATAACCAAAAAGAACCTGCTGTATAAAAAAATAAAATAAAATTCAAAATTACAAAAAGTAAAACAGAAAAAATATTCTTCCCTTCACATACATGTATTTATATGAATAAATTATTTCCATGCTTATATCTGTAAATACAAAAAAGAGGAATAAAATCTACCTTGAACCAAAAACGAAAAAAAGAAAAAAAAACAGAA
>NW_021703745.1:965-2714 GCF_005190385.1 Monodon monoceros | reverse complement strand
TATATCTGTAAATACAAAAAAGAGGAATAAAATCTACCTTGAACCAAAAACGAAAAAAAGAAAAAAAAAAACAGAACCCACCAGTTACACAGAGGAAAACCGTATCAGGGCACTTGCTCCAGTTGTAAACAATTCTGAAGTAGGTCAGTGGTGGGGAATCATCTCCCATTCAGCCAGCAGGCCCCACGCAACAAGCGTCCTCATTGCAAAGCTGGGGGACCGTGCCGAGGCATCTGTGAGTAAATGTGGGCCGAGCCCCAGGCCAGCTGCTGCTGAAATGTTCCCACCCTTCCCAGGTAAAGCACCTGAATATGTACAAGGACTTGAAAGCCTAGAGGAAGGACCATGGAGCCACATGAGCGACAGCATGCCAGCCGACTTGGTGCCTGCAGGCCAGCCAGGATGGTCCTGGCCCTGGGTGCTCTTCTGGAAGCTTTCCATTTCCCTGCCTGAGATACCCCTGCTGTCCCGGCCCCCACTGCTTTCTTCCTCACTCACCTCTGCCCAGGGAGAAATTCCAGCGGCAGGTATGGGTGACACATCCTCTTCTTTAGCAGGTGGCATCTTGGCAACTGCTGCAGAAAGTCCAGCAGAGCCCCACTCACACTGGGCCACCCACAAAGCCTTGGCCTCTCACGCCCTCCCACCAGTCCAGCCCCGAGACTGCTGACAGGGCAGAGAAAATGGCGTCAGGCACAGCTGCAGGGGCTCTTGCTGCCTGGAGCGGTGTTTATATTGATCTCAACCCAGGCACACCTGGGGAGGGCTGGCCGGCACGGTCAGGCTTCCCAGGCCAGCCAATAATCACCCCCCAGGGGCTCACAGTTGCAGAACTGGAACTTGCTGAATCGGCCAGGTCCAAGGAACAGGTGTGGGCTCCTGAGAGTCAGGATAGACAAGGGGCTGCAGCTCTGGCTTGTTTTCTAGTTATATTATCTGGCCCATGAGTGGGAGACAACTTCAAGAAAACCCTCTCCTAATGAGAGGAACCCAGGAGTCAGGGAGAGGAGGGGTGGGTGGTGGGTGGAGACAGAGGCCTGGTGCCCCGGGTGCAGTGGAAGTCTCTGGAAGACCAGGTGGAGGGAGGCCACACAGAGTGATGCCCAGGGTCACAGACCTGTCGGAGCTGCTGTTTGTTAGTTCAAGTCTTGCTCTGAGGTGCTCTGTGTCATATCTGAGTGACAGGTGAGCTGGGAGTGCTCTGCAATGAGGGCGATGTGCACGGTTCCTGTGTGCCCAGCCCTGCCACGGTAACTGCAAGGGTAGCTCTGTATCCTGGGAGGGGCCTGACCATGAGAGCCCCATGGGCTGCAGGGGAACCTGCCCAGGGAACCCCATATCCTGGGAGGGGCCTGAACACGAGAGCCCCGTGGGCTGGGGTGGGGGTGGGGTACCTGTCCAGGTGAGCTCCATATACTGGGATTGGCCTGACCTTGAGAGCCCCATGGGCTGCTGGAGTCCTGGTAAAGGATGTCAGGACAGTCAGTGAAGCCACCGAGGATATACCTCCAGTAGTTCCTAAATCCTACACCCTGCTGGTCATTCTACCAACCACCAGGACATGGTATTCTGTATTAGTCTTCAATGATGCCTTCTTTTGTATTCTATTAGTCCCAGAGTCACAAGAAATTTTGGCTTGTGAGTGGCAGGACTCAACATACAACTAAAACAATACTTCCGGACCGTGTTGCCCCAAGGGTTCAAAAATTCCCACACCATCTTTGGGGAAAGCTCAGCTAAAGACCTAAA
>NW_021703745.1:0-865 GCF_005190385.1 Monodon monoceros | reverse complement strand
CAACTAAAACAATACTTCCGGGCCATGTTGCCCCAAGGGTTCAAAAATTCCCACACCATCTTTGGGGAAAGCTCAGCTAAAGACCTAAAAGTTCTACCTCTGGAAAAGGAAACACTCCTTCAATATGCAGACGACATTCTGATCACCAGCCCTACTAAGGAGACCTCTGAACTACCAAGCCAATAAAGGATACAAGTTGTCCAAGAAAAAGCTCAAATATCACAGACTACGGTGACCTGCCTGGGCTTCATTCTCACAGAAGGTCGGAGAAGCCCATCCCAGGAAAGGGAAGAAACAATTTACAGCCTTACCCATTTCTAAAACTAGAAGACAGCTTAGGGGTTCTTGGAGAGGCCAGGGTTTGCTGCTTCTGGATCCCTAACTACAGTCTACTAGCTGGGCCTCTATATGAAACACTGAAAGGAAAAGATGATGATCCTTTTGAATAGAATCCAGAAGTGGCCTTTCAAGAATGGAAAGAGCAGTCAATTCAGACCCTTGCCCTGGAACTCCCTAATTTAGCTAAACCCTTTGACCTTTACATTCCTGGTGAACGGTGAATCGCTATTGGAGTATTAGTGCAAAACCTGGGACCACTTGAAATGGAACAATGCAAGAATGCCATCCAGGTAGGATAAACTACGGTCACCAAGGGGCTTGGCCCACCGCCACATCTGGCCAAGATACTGGCGGTATCTGAAAACCTGAAAATCAGCAGCACAAAAGGCCACCTCCCTCCTAAGGGAAAAGGACCCCCCGTGGTGATCCTAACCCCCAACCATGCCCTGAAGTTGCAGGGTTTGCTCCATGGGCACACTGACCTCGAGTGAGGAGGCCCTCCAACTCCAACCTCCAGAGAGATAAC
>NW_021703744.1:517-1197 GCF_005190385.1 Monodon monoceros | reverse complement strand
TTAGGGGCCAGGGACGGTTTAGGGTACAGCTTAGGGTACGAGAACGGTTTAGGTTTAGCGTACGTGTTAGGGTACGGGTTAGTGTTAGCGTACGGGTTAGGATTAGGGCACTGGTTCATGTAAGGCTTCGGGTAAGGGTTAGGGTGAGGGTTAGGGTTAGTGAATGGGGACGGGGACGGTTTAGGGTATAGGTTAGGGTACGACAACGGTTTAGGGTGAGCGTACGTGTTAGGGTAAGGGTTAGTGTTAGCGTACGGGATAGTATTAAAGGACGGGTTAGGGTAAGGCTTTGGGTAAGTGTTAGTATTAGGCTTAAGGTTAGGGTTAGTGTTAGTGGACGTAGACGGTTTAGGGTACAGGTTAGTGTACGAGAACGGTTTAGGGTGAGCGTACGTGTTAGGGTACGGGTTAGTGTTAGCGTATGCTTTAGGATTAGGGGACGATTTAGGGTAAGGCTTTGGGTAAGGGTTAGGGTTCGGCTTAGGGCTAGGATTAGGGTTAGGGGACGGGGATAGTTTAGGGTACAGGTTAGGGTACGACAACGTTTTAGGGTGAGTGTACGTGTTAGGGTACAGGTTAGTGTTAGCGTACGGGTTAGGATTAGGGGACAGGTTAGGGTAAGGCTTCGGGTAAGTGTTAGGGTTAGGGTTAGGTTTAGGGTTAGGGGATGGGGACGGTTT
>NW_021703744.1:0-417 GCF_005190385.1 Monodon monoceros | reverse complement strand
AGGGTATGGGTTAGTGTTATCGTACGGGTTAGGATTAGGGGACGGGTTAGCGTAAGGCTTCGGGTAAGGTTTGTGTTAGGGTTAGGGTTAGGGTTAGGGTTAGGGGATGGGGACGGTTTAGGGTACAGGTTAAGGTACGACAACGGTTTCGGGTGAGCGTAAATGTTAGGTTACGGTTTAGTGTTAGTGTACGGGTTAGGATTAGGGGACGGTTAGGGTAAGGCTTCGGGTAAGGGTTACGTTTAGGTTTAGGGTTAGGGTTAGGGGACTGGATGGTTTAGGGTACATTTTAGGGTACGACAACGCTTTATGGTGAGCGTACGTGTTAGGGTATGGGTTAGTGTTAGCCTACGGTTTACGATTAGGGGAAGGGTTAGGGCAAGGCTTCGGGTATGGGTTAGGGTTAGGGTTAGGGTT
>NW_021703743.1:896-1326 GCF_005190385.1 Monodon monoceros | reverse complement strand
AGTTTCTGGCCTTACATTTAGGTCTTTAATCCATTTTGAGCTTATTTCTGTGTATGGTGTTAGGGAGTGATCTAATCTCATACTTTTACATGTACCTGTCCAGTTTTCCCAGCACCACTTATTGAAGAGGCTGTCCTTTCTCCACTGTACATTCCTGCCACCTTTATCAAAGATAAGGTGTCCATATGTGCGTGGGTTTATCTCTGGGCTTTCTATTCTGTTCCATTGACCTATCTTTCTGTTTTGTGCCAGTACCATACTGTCTTGATTACTGTAGCTTTGTTGTATAGTCTGAAGTCAGGGAGCCTGATTCCTCCAGATCTGTTTTTCGTTCTCAAGATTGCTTTGGCTATTCGGGGTCTTTTGTGTTTCCATACAAATTGTGAAATTTTTTGTTCTAGTTCTGTGAAAAATGCCAGTGGTAGTTTGA
>NW_021703743.1:476-796 GCF_005190385.1 Monodon monoceros | reverse complement strand
TTCTGTTTTGTGCCAGTACCATACTGTCTTGATTACTGTAGCTTTGTTGTATAGTCTGAAGTCAGGGAGCCTGATTCCTCCAGATCTGTTTTTCGTTCTCAAGATTGCTTTGGCTATTCGGGGTCTTTTGTGTTTCCATACAAATTGTGAAATTTTTTGTTCTAGTTCTGTGAAAAATGCCAGTGGTAGTTTGATAGGGATTGCATTGAATCTATAGATTGCTTTGGGTAGTAGAGTCATTTTCACAATGTTGATTCTTCCAATCCACGAACGTGGTATATCTCTCCATCTATTTGTATCATCTTTAATTTCTTTCATCA
>NW_021703743.1:0-376 GCF_005190385.1 Monodon monoceros | reverse complement strand
CCATATGTGCGTGGGTTTATCTCTGGGCTTTCTATCCTGTTCCATTGATCTATCTTTCTGTTTTTGTGCCAGTACCATACTGTCTTGATTACTGTAGCTTTGTAGTATAGTCTGAAGTCAGGGAGCCTGATTCCTCCAGCTCCTTTTTTCGTTCTCAAGATTGCTTTGGCTATTCGGGGTCTTTTGTGTTTCCATACAAATTGCGAAATTTTTTGTTCTAGTTCTGTGAAAAATGCCAGTGGTAGTTTGATAGGGATTGCATTGAATCTGTAGATTGCTTTGGGTAGTAGAGTCATTTTCACAATGTTGATTCTTCCCATCCAAGAACATGGTATATCTCTCCATCTATTTGTATCATCTTTAATTTCTTTCATCA
>NW_021703742.1:0-2710 GCF_005190385.1 Monodon monoceros | reverse complement strand
CTGGGTTGCTCACAGTGTCAGAATGTGGGCCGTCTACTGTGAGTTCACTCCGGCATGGATCCCATAGCCTCGGTGCTCTGGGCCACCTGCTTGGAGCTTCCAACTGCGAGGTTCCTCACCTTTTTTATTCTATGGGCCTTCTGTTTTGAGTCTCCTCCTGCATGCCTCACTCCCAGCCCTTTCGTGATGTGTGTCCCCTTGTTTGAGGCCACATGTGCTGTGTTCCTCACCTTTCGCTGATGTGGCCCCACTGGTGTGAGGACACTCCTGCCTGGTTTCCATCCCCTTGGTGATGTGTGCCCTCTGGTTAGAGTCTGATCCTGGTTGAGGTCCTCACACTTCTGTGAGGTGGGCCCTCTGCTGTGAGGTAACTCCTGCCTGGCTTGCTCCCATTGCCTTGGTGACGTCGGCCCTCTGGTGGCATTTGGAGCCTGCTGGTGGCCTCCTCTCCTCCGTGATGAGGGCCCTCTGGCGTCAGGCCCTAACTGCTGGGTTCCCACATTTTCTGATATGTTCTAAGTTGTGCGAGGACACTCCTGCGAGGTTCCCATACCCATGGGGATGTGGGCCTTCTGCTTTGAGGTCCCACCGGCTGGGTTGCTCACAGTTTCATGATGTGGGCCCTCTGCTGTGAGTTCACTGTGACCTGGATCCCATAGACTCCGTGCTCTGGGCCACCTGCTGGGAGGTTCAAACTGCTGGATTCCTCACATTTTTTATTCTGTGGGCCCTGTGTTGTTAGGCTACTCCTGCCTGCCTCACTCGGAGCACCTTGGAAATGTGGGTCCTCTGGTTTAGACCACATGTGCTGGGTTCCTCACCTTTCTATAATGTGGCCCCAATGGTGTGAGGACACTCCGGCCTTGTTCCGATCCCCTTGGTGATGTGGGTTCTCTGGTGAGAGTCTTATCCTGGCTGGGTTCCTCACCCTTCTGTGAGGTAGGCCCTCTGCTGTGAGGTCACTCCTGCCTGACTGGCACATGTCACCTTGGCGATATGGGCCCTCAGTTGGGAGTTGGTGCCTGCTGGGAGTCTCCTCCCCTCGGTAATGAGGGACCTCTGGCATCAGGCCCTAACTCCTGAGCTCCCAAAATTTTCTGATGTGCACCCTGTGGTGCGAGTACACTCCTGCCAGGTTCCCAACCCCATGGGAATGTGGGTCTTCTGCTCTGAGGTCCCAACGTTGGGTTGCTCAGTTTCGTGATGAGGGCCCTCTGGTGTGAGTTCACTCCGTCCTGGATCCCATAGCCTCGCTGCTGCTGGCCGACTGCAGGGAGGTTCCAACTGCGGGATTCCTCACCTTTTTTCTTCTATGGGCCCTCTGTTTTGAGACTCCTCCTGCCTGCTTCACTCCAGGCCCCATGGTGATGTGTGTCCTCTGGTTTGAGGCTACGTGTGCTGGGTCCCTCACCTTTCGATTATGTGGCCCCACTGGTGTGAGGACACTCCTGCCTGGTTCCTATCCCCTTGGTGATGTGGGTCCTCTGGTGAGAGTGTGATCCTGGCTGGGTACCTTACCCTTCTGTGAGGTGGGCCCTCTGATGTGAGGTCACTCCTGCCTGGTTGGCTCACGTCGCCTTGGCGACATGGAGCCTCTGTTGGCCACTGAAGCATGCTGGGAGCCTCATACCCTCTTTAATGAGGGCCCTGGAAAAATCGCATATGCCCTTTTGACGAAGGGCATCATTGTCGAGGTTCTGCCTCTTTTACTATGCTTTGAAAGGACTTCCCGTTTACCTCCTGAAATCGTATTCCTGGAATTCTGTCCCACTTTCAAGTCCTCTTCGCAGCCTTACTTCAATATATTTTGGGACGATAGCTGTCATTCATAACTCTGCAGATTTGTGAATGGCAGTGGCCCTGAGCTCCTTTCTTCAACTCGCTTTCTTGTGAGCTGGCCACAAAACCGCAGTATTGCTTCAGGCCCTAATCTGGTTCCGGCACGGCATGCTGAGCCTTTGGCTATTTCCTCTTCCTGGGGGGAAATGAGCGTTAAACTTGCCCATGCAGATACCTACAGCTAGTCTCTCATTGGTTTTCCCTATTCCTGTTCATCTTGCGCAGAAATTGCAAACTGTGCCAAACAGGAGGTTAAAGGCACTGACTCTCCAAGTGGGGAGAGTGTTAGTAAAGGTTCTGGAATGGTGAACCCGAGTACCAGAGGACGAAAACTGAGATGCATTTAAAAATGTTGACCGGTCACACGGTGAATTATACTCTGGGTTTCCCATGCATGTTTTAGCTGAAGGAAGAATCCCTTAAACCTGGAGAGCTGGGACCCATGGAATGGGTACCATGCAGTATGACTTCAAAGGATCTGCATTTGCTCACCAAACCTCACCAATGCTATCAGCCCGAAGTGTCCAGCCTTATGTCTCACCAAGCTCTGGGTGTAGATGTGGTAAATCCAGGTTTCATCACAAGCCCAGAATGAATTATTTAAGAATTGCTCTCTATTTCACTGTCATTGTGTTTTGTTTTTGTAATTTCTTTTGATAACTGGATTTATCGGATTTTCACTGCTGCATTTATGCTGCTGTACACACGCTTGCTTCTCTTACGGAGACATATAAATCCATGGGTTTTAAGATTCTTACTAGTCAGGTATATTCCTAGGCGTTGAATATGGGGTGTTGAGTCCGTTTCGTTGAGCAAGGAGTAGGCCTTGACTATAATATATTTGGCTTATGGAAGGGTATCTGTGGTAATT
>NW_021703741.1:0-2905 GCF_005190385.1 Monodon monoceros | reverse complement strand
ACAGCAGAGGGCCCACCTCACAGAAGAGTGAGGAACCCAGCCAGGATGAGGCTCTCACCAGAGGGCACACATCACAAAGGGCATGGGTTCCAGGCAGGAGTGGCCTCACACCAGTGTGGCCAAATCATAGAAAGGTGAGGAACCCAGAACATGTGGCCTAAAGAAGAGGACCCACATCTCCAAGGGACTGGGAGTGAGGCAGGCAGGAGGAGCCTCAAAACAGAGGACCCATAGAATAAAAAAGGTGAGGAATCCCGCAGTTGGAACCTCCTAGCAGGCGGCAAGGAGCAGCGAGGCTATGGAATTCCGGCCGGTGTGAACTCAGAATAGAGGGCCCTCATCATGAAACTAAACAACACAAGTTTTGGGACCACAGAACTGAAGGCCCACATTCCCATAGGGTTGGGAACCTGGCAGGAGTGTACTCGCACCACAGGGCACACATCAGAAAATTTTGGGAGCCCAGGAGTTAGGGCCTGACGCCAGACGGCCCTAATTACCGAGGGGAGCAGACTCCTAGCAGCCAACAACTCCCAACTGAGGGCTCACGTCGCTAAGGTGATGTGTGTCAGCCAGGCAGGAGTGACCTCACAGCAGAGGGCCTACGTCACAGAAGGGTGAGGAAACCAGCCAGGATAAGACTCTCACCAGAAGGCCCACATCACCAAGGGAATCGGAACCAGGCTGAAGTATCCTCACACCAGTGTGGCCAAATAACGGAAAGGTGAGGAACCCAGAACAGGTGGCCTAAACCAGAGGAACCACATCTCCAAAGTGCTCAGAGTGAGGCAGGCAGGACTAGCCTAACAACACAGGGCCCATAGATTAAAAAATGTGAGGAATCCAGCAGGTGGAACCTCGCAGCAGGTGGCCCACAGCATGGAGTCTATGGGATCCAGGCCGCAGTGAACTCACAGCAGAGTGCTCACATCATGAAACTGTGAGCTGCCCAGCCGTTGGGACCTCAGAGCAGAAGGCCCACATCCCCATGGGGATGGGAACCTGGCAGGAGTGTCCTCGCACCACTTAGTACGTATCAGAAAATGCGGGTACCCAGCAGTTAGGGCTTGACGCCAAAGGGCCCTGATCAATGGCGGGAGGAGGCTCCCAACACGCTCCAACTGCCAGAAGAGGGCCGACCTCGCAAAGGCGGGGTGTGCCAGCCAGGCAGAAGTGACCTCAGAGCAGAGTGCCAAGCTCACGGAAGTGTGAGGAACACAACCAGGATCAGACAGGGAGCCTTGTTATGCTGATGGGCAGGAAGTAAATTGCCAACAGCCACTCTGGAGAAGTGTATGGTGCTTCCTGAAACACATAGGAAACAAAGCAACACAGCCTATGGCATTTCCACTTATGATCCTATAGCTTAGGGACATTAAAATCAAAAACACACAGACCCACAATGTTTGGGACGACTCTGTTTACAAGAACCTTGTCTAAGGTACAAGTTAAATATCCAAGAAAGTGAAAAATGGATAAAGAAGTTGTGGTACGTATGTACAATGGAGTATCACACAGCAATGAAATCTGTCATCCGGCCAGTAGCGGCATAATGAATGGAATCAGGTATGATGATTTTACGTGAAATAAGTCACACACAAAAAGAAACATCATAAAATATCACTAATACACGGAATGTAAACATGGCTACACATGAAATGAACTACAAAACAGAACAGGGTCTCAAATTTAGAAAACCAACTTATGCTTGCTTATGGGGAAATGTGTGTTGGGGTGCTGCATAAAACCAGAGATTGAAACTAGCACAGATACCGTTCCATAAGCCAAATATATAATAGACAAGACCTATTCCTTGCTCAACGAAATGGACTCAACACCCCATATTCAATGCCTAGCAATATACCTGACTAGTAAAATCTTAAAACTCATGGATTTATATGTCTCCGTAAGAGAATCAAGCGTGTGTACAGCGGCATAAACGCAGCAGTGAAAATCCGATAAATCCCATTATCAAAATAAATTTCAAAAACAAAACACAATGACAGTGAAATAGAGAGCAATCCTTAAATGATTCATTCAGGGCTTGTGATACAACCTGGATTTACCACATCTACACCCAGAGCTGGGTGAGACATAAGGCTGGACACTTCGGGCTGATAGCATTGGTGAGGTTCGGTGAGCAAACGCAGACCCTTTGAAGTCATACTGCATGGTACCCATTCCAAGGTTCCCAACTCTCCAGGTTGAAGGGATTCTTCCTTCAGCTAAAACATGCATGGGAAACCCACAGTATGGTCCACCATGTGATTGGGAAACGTTTTCAAATGCATCTCAGGATTTGTCCCCTGGTACCCGGGTTCACCATTCCAGACGCTTTACTAACACTCTCCCCACTCGGAGAGTCAGTGGCTTTAACCTCCTGTTTGGCACAGTTTGCAATATCTGTGCAAGGTGAACAGGAATAGGGAGAACCAATGAGAGACTAGCTGTAGGTGTTTGAACGGGTAAATATAATGCTCATTTCCCACCAGGAAGAGGAATTAACCAAAGGTTCAGCATGCCCTGCCAGAAACAGATTAGGGCCTGAAGCAATCTTGTGGTTTTGAGGCCAGCTCACAAGAAAGCGCGTGGAAGAAGGGACCTCAGGGGCACTGTAATTCACAAACCTGCAGAGTTATGAATGACAGCTATCGTCCAAAATTATATTGAAGTAAGTCTGCGAAGAGGACTGCAAAGCGGGGCAGAATATCAGGAAAATTATTTCAGGGGATCACTGGAATTGCAGTTAAACCATAGGAAAAGAGGCAGAATGTTGACAATGATGCACTTGGCCAAAAAGGGTGTATGTGTTTTTCCCTGAATATATTCAGAAAAAAACGCATACGACCTTTTTGGCCAACCAAGCAAGTGTGTAAAGGACATCTCCACTACAATGAAGTTTCAC
>NW_021703740.1:159264-166330 GCF_005190385.1 Monodon monoceros | reverse complement strand
CATATGAATTTCTTTGCCCATAATACACACATACACTCAAGTTTTCATTTAAGAATATAAAAAGTAAAATTGTACCGGAGTTAATAAAGGGAAGGAAGCTGAGAAGGGGAGTCAGTTTATGAGGGAAAGGTGAAAGGGAAGAAGGGAATCAACTGTTTATGTCCAGGATGAGATGTGCAAATGACCTATTTGTTGACTGGCTACTAATACTGCAGATTTGGAAGAAGATAATGCAATGGGAAACACACCACACTTACAGTGATAGAATAGCTGGGAAACTCTATCCTGAACATTATGGTGACATGATTTATCATGGTCTCCAGTCTTTATTGTATGAGGAAGATGAGAGAGAGACGCAGACAGACAGACAGACACACACCAACACCAGTGTGGCCACAGTTAGAACCCAGTGGACCAATTTTTACCCCATGCCTCTTCACTTTACCTTCGGTTTTACTTCTCTTTCAGTACGCCTGGGATACAAATGAAGAATATCTCTTCAAAGCGATGGTGGCTTTCTCCGTGAGAAGAGTTCCCAACAGAGAAGCAACTGAGTAAGTAAGCAATGAAAAGTCTAAATTGATTGTTTGCAAGTATTATTTGAGACAGGACATTGATTCAAAACTCAATCTTGAAAATAAGGTATACATCTAATTTTTAAGGGACCCACATTTTAATTCAACATTAAAAAGAACCTGTATAATCTAGCTCAGCTTATAGTTCATATCATGTTCTAACAATGCTCTTCATTCAATAGGCACTATGAAGATAAATATAAAAATCTGTAGTTACATGCCATAAGCTTTCTACATTTCTCTCTCTCTCTCTCTCTCTCTCTCTATATATATATATATATATATAATATATTATAAGCTGAAGTTATATATTATACGTTGAAGATTAAGTTGCTGACAAGGTAGGTTTCACTCTGAGGCCTCTTCTTTCAGCTTGTAGGCAACAGCAAATCTTTGTATGCTCACATGACCTCTTCTTTGCTGAGGGGGAAGTGGCAGGGGAGAGAGTGAGCATTCTGGTGCCTTTTTGGATGAGGGCGCTAATCCTCTCTATCAGGGCTCCACCATATGACCTCATTTAACTGTAATTATCTCCTTATAGGCCCTATCTGCAAATATTAATACATTCACATTTGGGGTTAGGACTTCAACATATGAACTTGGTGAGGGGCAAGGGGATAAGTGCATAGCACTCATTTTGAAAATAACTTACATATGTATAGGTTCATCGCACCGTTGGTATCTGTTATAGCACCTTGTTTATTTTCTTCAAAGCCCTAGTACAACTTTTAATAGTTTTACATTTGAATATGTTCTTCCGAAGGATTCTTCCCTATTTGTGGTGTTTCCTTCCATCTCCATTTGTGATTCGGGTAACACTCCTGGTTTCTCTCTACTCCCTTACTTCACTCTTCCCTTGAGAGGTGAAATGACTGATTTGATTGGTGGGCTGGAAGGATAAACTGGGCATGGGTTCGCTTCTCTTGAGGAGCCAGCCTGCCCTCAGCACGCATTTTTCTGCGCTGCCCCCCACACTGAGTACAGAATCAGGCCCTGCCTGGGCAAGCTTACACACCCACACGGCTGTCCGTGCTGTCTGTAGCTGTAGACTGTTTAGATTGGTAGGTGCCAGATCGTAAGGTGTTAAGTATCTTGCATATTACACCAGAATATGGTGATACCTGCCTCGGTTCAGCTCTGCCTGGGTCACTATAGATGAATTTATCTCATCACAATGGAGTGCCGTGACCCTGCCATGCACACGGCCTTTGACTGGGCAGCAGCTGCCCGTTGTCACTTTCGCCCAATCCTCAGACTCATTCTAGTGTGGGGTGTAGGTTCAGAGGGTCGTTGGTAATGATTTATCTTGATCGTATTTGTCCAGCTTTCCTGTTGTCTCGTTCGGTTTGCCCACCCGTGCTGATTCTAAAGGGCAGAGAGCTGACCACTCGAATTATACATGTGGTTCTATCCATCATGTGTGGCTAGCTTCTTTCTTTGTTTATACGAAGTTCCTGAGATTTATCAGGGACTTCCACAAGACTGGAGCTTGACTTCTGGTAGAAACACACCCGTAGGTATGTCATCAGCACCCGTGTGGGGACAGATTGTGCGTGTACACCTTAATATATCAGTGTCATAGCTACCCATGCGGCAGGACTCCAGGGGCCTTAGCAATGCTAACATTCTCCCCAGGCTTTGCAGGTGGCTGCCTAATCCTCACAGCTGGCTCACATAAGAGCTGAACCCAGCATACACGCTTACATGGACCATATCATCCCCCCAGTGGGATTCCCAGCTAGTGTCATCTCGAGGACAGCCCCCGATGTGCTTTCTCCTAGTGCACCCCTCTCTGGGAGAGCGTGGACCTGGTTCCCGGGGGATGAGCGCCAGTCGCCCACAACGTCCGGTGGAGGGACAGTTGTCTACGATCCTGGCTTAGAACCCGCTCACCGTCTCTTACGACCCGACCACCTCCTCCGCGTCTGGGAATAACGGTGTACGCTTTCCCGTGGAACTTGAAGACTGCAGATAACTCAGGTGAGAGCCAACCTGTCTGGGGTCTCATCGGGAGTTAAAGGGACAGTTTCGTGTCAGCACGCACATCGCAGGCCTCCATGGGACGGGGACCTCTTTTGTTAGCAGTGGCACGGGACTCACCGACTCTTTTTTTCGTGGTGTGATACCATCACATGAAAGTACTCTCTTAGCCCTTTTTTTAAGTATATGGTTCAGTAGTATTAAACTACATTCACACTGCTGTGCAACTGTCCCACCATCCATCCTCAGAACTCTGTACCCGTAAATAATAACTCCTTATTTTCTCCCCCCTCCAGCCCCTGGCAATGAAATTTTCCTTTTGTTCTATGAATTTGACTTTTGGGGCCTCACTTAAGTGGATTATACAGTATTTGTCTTTTATGACTGGATGATTTCACTGAGCATAATGTTTTCCAGGTTCATCATCGTATTGTAACATGTGTCAGAATTTCCTTCTTTTTGAAGGCGAATAATATTCCATTGTATGTTCTTAATCCGTAAACAACACGAGTTCAGGGGCACCAACCCTCCACAAAGTTGAGAATCTGAGTATACCTCATAGCCAGCCCTCCATATTGCATTCCTCCATATTCTCGGATTCATCCGCCTGGGGATCATGTAGTACTGGAATATTTACTTTAGAAAAAAAAATCCACGTATTATTGGACCCACGCAGTTCAAACCCGTGTTGTGTCAAGGGTCAGCTGTGCATCCACATTTTGTTTATCCCTTCATCTGCGTTCGTACCGGACACTCGAGTTGCGGCCCGCCGTTTTGGCTATTGTGAGAATGCTGCTGTGAACATGGTTGTACCTTTCTTTTCAGATGCTGTTTTTCAATTCGTTTGGGTAAACCCAGACGTGGGATTGCTGGATCCTCCTTGGACTTTTTTGAGTTGTATGAAAAATGTCTCTTTTCATTTTTATGCACATTTCCATCTACTATTATAATAGTATTTCCTGTTAAACAATATCTCTGTGTAATAGATCTATACTGATGTGAAGATAGTGCGTGAAGTTAAAACGTGCTAGAAATTTATTTGCTGTGGTGTGTTGAATATGTGGTAATGTTCCTCTGCTTGCTTGACTTTACAATAACTTATATTAAACGATAGTAATACTATTTAGTCAGATTTAAATATAAATGCAATACATTTGGCTGAACAACACAGGTTTGAACCATTTGTAGGTCTATTTATACATGGGTTTTTAAAAAATACCTACGTACTACAGTACTACACCATCCGCTGTTGCTCTTGAATCTACATGCGGAACCGATGACAAGGAGAGCCAACTGTAAAGTTTAAGTATGCTGATTTTCAACTGCGAGGTGTTGCACCCCCTCGCCCCCCTGCATTTTCATATGTGGGTCACTGTATCGGGGTCCCCCCCCCAAACACAAAAAAAAAAAAAAAGGGGAGCTAGTCCGGGCAAGAAAAAGGCCTTTTATATTTGTGGTACCCCATAACATGTATGTAGGTTCATTCATTGAGTTTATTTATTCATGTAACATTTCTAATGCCAACCAGTTCCTACATTGCACTGATTTCTAGGAATAATCAACTCGATTCGTGACCCCTCCCATAGTTTCAAGGCTGTGACAGAACACACATTAAATGAAAATGATAAAGCAAGTGTGATTTGAAGAGGTGTTTCTAAAAGTGCTTATGGGACCACAGAGGAGGGTGTGATAAGACTCTCCTAGGATCTACGATGATTTCACTAAGGAGGGGACATTTGTGTTGGGTTTGAAAGATTGAAAAGGAGTTTTGAAAAGAGCATTACAAGGGCATTCCAGAAGACTGAATGGAAAAACAGGTGCAGACTCAGATGTCAGAAAGTGTCAAAACCCAAGTGGCCAGAATGAGAATGTGTGTTGTGTGGAAGAAGCGGGAATATTGTGATCACTGAAGATTAAAGAGGGTAGGTGGAGGGCTTTCCCTGTTTGCGCAGTGGTTAAGTCCCCTGCCATTGCAGTGGACACGGTTCGAGCCCTGGTCTGGGAAGATCCCACGTGCCTGAGCAACTAAGCTCCCGTTCGCCACAACTACGGGCCTTGCTCTAGATCCTGTGAGCCCAACTACTGAGCCACGCCTAGAGGCCTGTGCTCCTCAACAAGAAGAACCACCGCAGTGAGAAGCCCGCGCGCCACAATGATAGTGGGCCCCCACTCACCTCAACTTGAGAAGCCCAGCGCGCAGCAAACGAAGACCCAGACACCGCCAAATAAATGATAAATATAATAAATTTAAATATATATATTTTTGAAAAAAGAGGTAGGTGGAAGGCATGCTTATGCAGACCTTGTTATTTTTAAACAGGTGGCATAGCATGATATCCTCTAATAACTGGTCAATTGCTTTATTTTTTGAGATTGCCCCAGCAACCGTCGCAAGGACAGTTTAATCCACATTGAGACGTGGGAGCCTAAATTGAAGGCTTGGCAGTCCGAAAGAGAAAGAGCAAGTTTAACACGCATTTTTAAATAAAGCAACAGGACTGGAGGCCAGAAGGCTTCAAAGTGAGGAGAAGGCAAAGTTACCCATGACCTTGAGGTGTCTCACTTGGAGGCTCTGGGGAATGGCAATGCCAGAAAGTTCATGAATTATGGGCCAAGGATAATTTGTAGGTCGTATAGGGGACATATAAGGAAATAAATTTCTTCTTTCTTACAACTTTTCCCCTAATTTAACTTTTAAATGTTACGTTAAAAATATACAGAACACATTTTAGTGGTTACCCCTCAAAAAGAAATGTTGTCTTCAACATCCTGTCATTCCCCATATTAAGGAGAATCTATTCTTCAAGATCGCATCTTCTCTCCTTTTGATTCAAATGGATTTTGGATTTTTCGTATTCCTGCAAATCAAATGGGAATGGAACACATGTTATCCCTCACTGAACTATTTACTCCTTTACTATATAATTAAAAAAAAAAATTTTTCTCGCCAAATAATCTCTTTATTCCAAAGGTAAAATTATCCCACAGGAAATCATTGCTTCTCCTGCGAAGTTTCCTTCTTCCCTGTTCTTTATTTCTATCCCTTTTGCCATCAGATTGTCATGTTTTTGTTTTTTTCCCAGTGCTTTCTTTGAGGTAGGGAAACATTTTAAATAGTGTATGCTGGATAAGGCTGCTAATTATTTGTGGGAGCAATCCTATATGGTCAGGCAGTACTTCTTTTAGTGGTTTCACTTGTACTTGGTTACATCAGAAATGCAATCCAATTGAAGCTTTGAGGATGCAGCAACTGGAGGAAGACGCTTGGCTATGGTAGAAATTTTAAAACTGTTTTTAAAAACCTTAGCCACGTTTTCAATGATGGGTTGTATTCTAGAAATGACAGAAGAACATTAGAATATTGTTATGTTACTTTAAAATAGGGGGATCAATACAATTGGTAGATAAACAATGCTTAAAATACAAGACTGTTAATCAATATTTTCAATGGTATGAAACGGGCTGTCCAATTGGTAGGCCACACATCATGTGTGGCTGTTGAGCACCGAAATTTGGCTACTGTACGTGAGGAAACGAATTTTCAATTTTGCTTCAGTTGACTGTCATTTAAATTTAGGACCTGACATTCAGTTCTTGGGAAAACTTAAAATGTTTGGGACACAAAGCGTGGGTATCGTTATCTACATTTTCAAGTGTAAGTAATACAAATCAAGTATTTCTGATGACAAGTTAGCATCCCCAAATTGTATATGTTGCTGTATGTATTAAATAACAACGAATTTTCAACAGACTTAGTAACTTTTCACATTGATTATATGTTGAAATTGACAATATTGTTGAATTATTTGGTAAAAAAATGTTTTCAAAATTACGTTCCCTGTGTGTTTTTTGTTTTTTTACCTTCTTCAATGGAGCCTCCTAGACGCTTTCAAATTACCACCTCTTGGTTTGCATTACATTTCTATTTTTAGGCAATTGTATAAGGATAAAACAATAATACTAATAAATTCAGTTAAAATGTGAGATTGTGATAAGAAATGTATTTAAATGGAGTAAAAAAGATAAAGGAAACCACTAAGAGGCAATTCAGGAAAATGAACTAAACCTTTAGAGTGGTGATATGACTTACATTTGCTGAGTACTTCTACTTACTTCATTTATCTCCCATAGGAAGTTCTCTGTGGTGACCTCATCTCTTTTTTTTGTAGCATGGCAGAAAGTAAAGGTTCAGGCGGTTAAGTGCTTTCCCCTGCCAGGTCCCTCAGCTAAGCACCTGGAGAACTGGCCCTGGAGATCTGTGGACGCAACGCTGCACAGCACCTCTGAGCCCTGCAGGTTCATAGTTTACACGGCCTCCTGCAGCTCCCGGCTTAGTCCACTGCTGGATGCTGATGTTTTTAAGGATACCTCAGGTTTTTAGTCTAGTCAAGTATGGTAGACACACAGACATGGAAATGGCTGTCTGAGGAGAATTTTATATCTCACAAAACCTAAAAGAGTAGACATGGCACGCCATGCATGGCCACATGGGGAAGCACCAGGGGTGGGCA
>NW_021703740.1:136587-159239 GCF_005190385.1 Monodon monoceros | reverse complement strand
TAAAAAACAAGCTTGCCTCTGGTTTCCTCTTACAGAGGAGACGGTTCTCTTCCTGAGATAGCTGCCCAAAGCAGGATCTTAACCTTGGATTTTTTGGTACAAGTGCCCCAGCAGCATAGACACAGAGCGCTCCAAGGCAGTTTCTGGACCAGTGGTTCTCAAAGGAGGGAGCGATTCTGACCCCGGGGGACATTGGGCAATGTCTGGAGACACTCTCGGTGGTCAAAACTGGAGGAGGGTGCTACTGACATCTAGTGGGTAGAGGCCGGGGATGCAGCTAAACATCCTACGTATATATAGGCTGGACTTTCACAGTTAAGAATTACGTGGCCCCAAATATCATTAATGCCAAGGTTGAGAAATCTTGGTCTAGAGCAAAAAGCAATAGGCAAACTCAGGGCATTCCCTTTTTTTCCCCGCCCCCGCTCAAGTTTTTCATATAATGTGGTAATCTCATCTCTAGAGAGGTCTGAACCCAACGTTTTGGGTTTTCTCCCTTAGTGTAAAATAACTTCTGAACAACAAGAACTTACTTTAGAGAAGGAGGACTTTCTGTTTCAGAAATCTAAAATGAAAAATGCATATGAATTGGTAAAATAGTCATATTGTTATCAGATTAGAATGCAAGTTCCTTGCAGGGAGAAGCCATACCTCCCTCCCTTTTTTCCGTGCCCTGTAGTGCCTTACTGGGTATATGCCCTTTGAGTATTGATTATCCAAATGCTATTGTTGGGATAAAAAGCTGTATTTGATTAATTTTTTTAAATTGTTTTTTTATTGGCATATGGTTGCTTTACAATGTTGTGTTAGCCTCCACTGCACAACAAAATGAATCAGCCATACTGATTAATTTTTAATTTGATATTTTAAAACTTCCAGAAACCCCGAGAACAGCCATGATTCAGTCTTAAAGCTGCCCACTGGCACAAAGAAACCTGACAACACTGTCTGCTCTGAGATGCTCAGACTGAGGCTGAAGGTTTGAACATTCACACCCTTTAAAACCAGCTCATGCGGGTCTCGTAAGGAGACTAGGGGAGAAGGGAATAAGGAGCAGATCCCTAAGACGATGCCCTCTTTCACCCAAATCGTCCCCCACTTCATTCAGGAAACAGGCTAGAGTCTACTCTCTCACCCACACAAACACCAGCCCAAGGAAACTGGGCCTGTTCCTTCAGCTGTATGGTCATAACGCTCCTGTCAATTTGTATGCCCCTCGGTTCACAAGTTCAGCTTCCAGGTTTTCTTTCCCCCACCCACCTCCTCCTTTATGAGCCCGGAGCATCCCCCAACCAGGGAGCCCTTGGTCACTGTCCCCTTCGTGAAGCCAGCTTTTGCCCAGGGCTCGTTTTGCTAAAGATAAACTCACATTTTTGTTCTCTCCTCCCTTCCTCTTCCTGCATTTTAACAAAATACAGATTAAAATGATTTCTTGATGGTTACTCAGACTTCCCCTCAAAGTCGGAAGGTGATTACGTCTTCTGACTAACGGAGGCTGCGTTTCCAGCTTCTTCTCATGTGGGGAGAATGAAACAAACAGAGAGAGCGATTCTGTCAGCCATGGTTTAAGGGCACGACGTCACACTGTCGTTAGAAAGGTGTCACTAATGTAACACTGAGAGCAACACAATCCCTTTAGATTCCACAGTGAGGATGTGCTCAGCTTTAGTTCCTGTTTACATGACTGGTCCTGTCTTTGATTTACTTTGTGCTTGTACCACCTTCAGCTCCAGCCTCGGGGGTGTCCGTCTTTCGGGATCATTCCTGTCTCAGCCGCTCAGTTCCTGCTCCTTCTCAGAAATCAATCTCCCCTAATTCAGCTCAGGGCTGGCTCCTCTTCTTGGCTTAATTGTCACCTCTTCAGCAAAAGTGTCACCTCCGCACCTCCCTATCCTCTTATGCGATCCCCTCTTGTTTATTAATCATAGCATTCTGATCTTTTCCTTCAAATCGTTTATTACATGGGTATGATGATAAGTATATGCATATATGCTTAGTTTTCTGCACCCTCACGGCTCTGCAAGCCCCATGAAGAACTGAGCTGTCTTTCAGTCCCTGCTTGTGGATTGAATGTATAAGATAAAGAGCATTACTGGGAAGGGGTCATTCCCGTTTTATCTTTATTTCCTTTTACTCTGCTGAGCGCCCCATTGTTTTCTCCTTAAGGATCTTTGAGGTTTATCTCTTCTTTGTCCAGCCCATGACCATCAGCCTCATTCAGGCCCCTGTACCACAGACTTTTCCTCAAGGAAAGGTCCTCTTGCTCACTTTTCCTCCTCTCTTACTCCCCTCTACTGTGTTTTGCCATCCATCAGTTTTCCTAAATTACCACCCTCATCATGTTGTTCCCATGTTAAAGACTATGTGAAGTCCAAGCTTCTGCATCCAAGCACCGAGGTATTCCTAGTGGGAACCCATCTCGCCCATCTAATTTTATTTCTCCTCATTCTTCCCAAACTCTGCTCTTGCCACGCTATTCCAGAACCTTGCCAGGCTACTCCCCTTGGTCAGTAAGTGAGATGTGCTGAAACTGTAGGATACCCCACTGGGCTTTGAAGACTTAGGACAAAATCCTGTAAACTACCTCACTAATAATCTTTATATTGATTACATGTTACAGTGATAATGTTTTGGATATAGCGAGTTAAAGTATACAACTAAACTTAATTTCACCTGTTTCTTTATCCCTTTCTTAGTGTGACTGTTAGAAAATTTAGAAGTTTCTATGTGGCTCGCATTATGTATCTTTTGGACATTAATACTGTATACCGTCACTAGCTTTTTCTCCGGTGCCTTGCCCTGTACTGTCCTTTTTCTTGAGATGGGCTATTTCCTTGTGAAATTGAACGCCATCCTAGCAGGCCTAGGGCTTATTGCAGTGATGGGATACACAGGGACCCTCCATGTGACTTTGTTGGGGATGGTCACAGAATCACAAATTGCCTTGTTAGAGCATCAGGGCTGTAAAAGGCACTTTCATGCTGAGCCCAGGTAAGCACAGCATCACATGCAGTTACCAGTGCAGGAGACTAAGGCCCCATTTCCTGGTGGTCAGTTCAGGGCTGTTTGTTAGTTCACTGTAGCTGCAGATACCCCTGAGGCCGTTACTGTAATTCCACAGGGCTAATAGGGCCACTGTTTCTCAAGATTATTTGAAAATTAATGGAAGACAACACAGTCTGGGTATCCCAGCCTATATTATCTGGGGGTTAACGGAATTCTCTGTGAAGACGTTGCAAAACAAACTTTTGAATACTCTCGTTCTCCAGACTTTATTAGTGTCCTTCAAAATGAATTGGAGAAATAATAGAACAGTTTTCTAACACAGTTCAGTTATAATATAGACTTGTCCTGTCAAATAGAAGTTTCTCTGATGATGGAAATTTCTAATATAGTAAGTGCTAGCCACAGGTGGCCATACAATTTGAATACATTTATATTTACATGTAAATACACAGATGGGGCTAGTAGCTACATTTTATACAGTGCTATTCTAATGAGATTTGTCCTAAAAATAAATGTTCCTCTTACTTCTAAAACTAGGGAGATCATGAATGTTAAGAATCAATAGAATAATAACAAATCTGTACCATTTCCATTCCAGATGACATTCTTTATGTTTCATTAAATTAAAAATTAATATTATTAAACTTATTTCCCTATGGTCTAAGATCTCATGCCTAAATCTTTTTTTTTTTTTTATTCAAGACCCATTTATTCTCTAGTTCTGCCCACATGGAGACACCCTCCTCGAAAAGGCGTTGAATCCTTCCGTTCACTTTAACACCTTGTGCTGAAGACACGTGTTCCGAGGTTTCAACTATGAGATCCACATTCTTAAAGCACTAGTTCTTAAACCTCATCTAGATTTCTCCCCTTGGATGGGGGAAGATGACCCAAACACAGAGAAGAACAGCTCAGGACTGTGGGCTCTGCTCGTCCAGAAGACCTTGCAGCTTCCCTGACCACCCGGCTGGAGCCAGGATTAGGGCCCTGAAACGAGGGGCGCCTGCTGGGCTGCCGCCCCCGCCACCGCCCCCGTGTCCTGTCCTCTTTACTAGGCTGGCCGTCACCTTTAGTTACCCTGGAGTTTGGGGATTCTAGACGGTCTCTGCTCACACTTCTGTATCACGCCTGCTGCCTCAGCACTGCTGATCCACACCAAGGGGGAAAAGCACACAGAACTGCTTTTCAGCACACCAACGTTCCACACAAAATTACTCTATAAGTCTGCAGGCTCGTTTTCATCAGAGGACATTCGCAAGGCCATGACTTGCCCCGGCTCCCCACTGCCCTTGCCAGCAGACTGGACACGCAGGGCGGCCGTGCTGAGTGGTGCACACCACCCTGGCTCCACTCAGGCGCACTCTCCTGGAGAACTGAGGGCGGTGCCCTGGGCTCATCAGCAGGATCTGTCCCGAAGCCAGTCCTAGAGTGACAAGAGCCACACCTGCAGGTCTATTACACTGACCAGCCGCACAGGACGGAGCTGGGCCCACGGACCTTGGTCTGGATTGTGTTGGCTGGTCCTTCTTGCCCAGGTTCACAGGCCAACAGCCAGTGTCCTTCCTTTCCTGCTCATCACCGCACCAGCGGCTCACTGCTTGCTACCTGCTGCCGTCACACGCCTGGCAACCTCGTGTTCCGGGGCCAGCCAAGAACTGAGACCGCAGCAGGCCCCTAGTTCCCAGCATGCCAACTCCCCATTAAACTACTGCTGCCTAGCCGTGTTCTCGAGGCTGCAGAGCCGGGAGAGTGCGGAGAGCACAGCAAGCCGCGGGCGCCCCCAGCCCCAGACCCGAGGTGCTCCTCGGAGGCGCCGGAACCTCGCCGCAGCCTCGCCCCCGCAAACACAAACGACCTCTGCGCCCGCCTGTCCCGCGGACCCGGGCGCACCTCCGAACACCGCGACCCAGGATGGAGGCGCGGGGCGCGGGGCTCGGCCTGCGGCGGGCGCGGGACCCGAGCTCCTGCCCCGAGGCCGTGCGACCCGCCAAGCCCACCTCCGTCCCCGCCGCCCGGAAACCCTATATCTTTTTTATGTGACAGAAATTTAGGCTAAATTTCACTAGATGATACGAGAAATGAAAGTGATTTTATTTTCATCGTGGGTAATAGATTGCAGGCTTTTATCTTTATTTTATCATATCACCAGTCTGCAGGGTTAGGACTGTCAACATTTACTGTCTGCCACTTGAGATCACAGCCAACAGCAGTTTGAGTTGACGCCAGTGATTCCTCGGGGAGAGGGATGGTGCGGAGTGAAGGCAGAGCACAGGGCACAGGCCCCAGTGAAATGCTGTTTCTAAATTCGCCGCAGCCTCCTCCTTCAGTCACTCCCTACTCGGCTCCCGGATCCTAACAATGGTCAGACATCTGAGGGAGGTGCTGAGCATATGACAGTGATGAAGGTGGTGATGATGATAACGACTGTGGTACTAGAGGTAGCTGCCAAGGCCGAGTTCTCACTGTGTGGCAGGCGCTAGCTAAGGACTTTCCACATTAACTAACCCTCAGTGGTCTTGCGTCACTCTGGGTCACAAGTGTATTGGGCCTTCCGCTGGGGTACTGAGCTTCCAGAATCAATGAGTATTGTCTTTACAACTACACAGATGAGGGACCAGGATATACAAATAGGACATGCGCAGTGGCCCAGGGCAGCAAAGACCAAATATTCTCCTGGGGGAAACAAGGAGGGACAGAGGAATACTCGAAAACCAAAATCAAACGGTGACTGTGACCTGTTTCTTCTAGTAAGTTACAAACAAGAACATTTCATCTGATGTGGGAAATTAATCAAGAGAAGCCCCTACCTCCCTAAGCCAATACTTTCTGGGTTCTGTCAGCACTAAAAGGAGCAAACTATCCTAAAGACACGAGCATATTGGATTTACTTCCATCTTTCTGTAAATAAATACTTTCTGTAAATATAAACAAACAAGAAAATAAGGAAAGCCCTCACACTCACACAAAATTTAGTAACTAGATAAATATGACTACTTTTTTCCATTTTAAGCCTTAGACCGCAAAGTGCCAGTGTTGAGAATAAGCCAGTCCGGGTAGGATGGGGGCCTGATGGTAGGAAGCCGCACCCAGCAACCAGAAATTTATTATGACTCAGACCAGTTCAGTTTAATGAGAACACAGTCAATATCGGAGGAAACAAAATAAACTTACAGTAAAAATATATTTATGAAGCAGTTTCAAGGCAATAGATTTAGCTAGATTAGCATTACTAATAAATCCCTTTTGTAATGTGCAAAACAGGGTCAAAGAGAGTAAACCCAAGGAGGAAAAGTTGAGAAAGCTAGAATCTGGAAGCAAACCAACACTGGAAAACTCTGAATTCACTGTGAATGGTGGAAAATATGTAACTACTTAGCAGATATGCTTAACCATTTCATTAAACTCATGTCTCCACCAACACACACATTATCCTCTCCGATCATCTCAGGGGTTCTGTACCAGGGTTACTTGGTCCCCCAGGGGACACTTAGGGATGCCATGCAGCATCTGCAGTGCACAGTCCACCCCGACAGCACAGGACGACCCACGCCCATGGCAGTAGCGCCGTGGTGTCAGGGAGGACCATCTGCTGCCTCACTTGATCTGCTGGGTTCACAGAGGAGCACACACTGGCAAGCTGGTCACCTAGAAGCACCTCTTCTGCAATTTGTAACGAGGGATGGAATATTCCAGAGTATGAAGCTACTGAACTGCTTGCAAACATGAATATGCAAATTCCAGAATGTTCAGACTCACAGAAATAATTCGCAGTCCGTGGATCAATTTTAGTAAAAAGACGGTTGCTAACAAAAAACAATAAAGAACAGGTTCAAAGTATTTGAAACTTGGGACTTCTTTGACCTATTTCTGCATGACATCATTTTAACAAGTTAAAATTGGTGAAGAAAACACCTTTCCACACGGTACTGTGGTAATCATTTCACAGTATGTACGTGTATCAAATCATCATGATGTACACCTTAGACTTAGGTCAGTTATATCTCAATAAAGCTAGGGGAGAAAAAGGCTTTCCATATTTGAACAAACAGAAATAATGGGTTATTACTCTCAGTTCTCAAGGCATCTAATCCCAGTCTGGAATGCCACTGACATCAGAGCTGCAGACACTCAACACATGTGACTGTTAGGAAACAACCAGGCTTCTGCTCTCTCCAGGCAGCCATGTACTCACAGGCTCGGTTCCGGGTTTTGTAAGTACAGGTGTAGAGGCTGCAGGGCCTTGCTAGCATGGACCTCGGAATCTGGAACCTTCTCCACTGTGCCTTGCATGGAGAGGCTTGAAGAATGACCCTCAGGCGACTCATCATCACCATTTTTGGCTTGAAGTCTTGATCAGCTCCCAAGTAACTTGAAGGAACCTAATAACCCAGAGCAAAAGGAGGACAGGAAGAAAAGTCGCAAACAACAGAGGTGGCCGATCACGTGGAAAACATCATTCAGATTATTAGTATGCGGGAGGGGGAGGTAAATACAGCAGGAGTGGAGTGAACCAGGCAGAGGGTGGTAGGAGGTGAGGTCCAGAGGTAGTGGATGCCATATCAAGGAGACACGTAGGCCATTGTAAAGACTCTTTCTCTAACTCAGGGTTTCTCAGCTTCGGCATTGTTGACATTTTGACCAGATAACTCTGTTGTAAAGGACTAGTCTTTGCACTGTAGCTTGTTTAGCAGCACCCTTGGTCTCTACCCACTAGATACCAGTGGCACCTTCCTTCCATTTGTGACAACCAAAAACGTCTCCAGGCATTGCAGATGTCCCTTGGAGAAGGGGAATCACCTCTGATTGGGAACCACTGTTCTAAGAGAAGTGGGAACACAATGGAGTTTTCGGAGTAGAGGAGGGACATACTCTGATTTACATTATTTTTTTTTTACATCTTTATTGGAGTATAATTGCTTTACAATGGTGTGTTAGTTTCTGCTTTATAACAAAGTGAATCAGTTATAATCAGTTATACATATACATATGTTCCCATATCTCTTCCCTCTTGCGTCTCCCTCCCTCCCACCCTCCCTATCCCACCCCTCTAGGTGGTCACAAAGCACCGAGCTGATCTCCCTGTGCTATGCGGCTGCTTCCCACTAGCTATCTACCTTACTTTTGGTAGTGTATATATGTCTATGCCTCTCTCTCGCTTTGTCACAGCTTACCCTTCCCCCTCCCCATATCCTCAAGTCCTTTCTCTAGTAGGGCTGTGTCTTTATTCCTGTCTTACCCCTAGGTTCTTCATGACATTTTTTTTTCCTCTTAAATTCCATATATATGTTAGCATACGGTATTTGTCTTTCTCTTTCTGACTTACTTCACTCTATATGACAGACTCTAGGTCTACCCACCTCATGACAAATAGCTGAATTTCGTCTCTTTTTATGGCTGAGTAATATTCCATTGTATATATGTGCCACATCTTCTTTATCCATTTATCCGATGATGGACACTTAGGTTGTTTCCATCTCCGGGCTATTGTAAATAGAGCTGCAATGAACATTTTGGTACATGACTCTTTTTGAATTATGGTTTTCTCAGGGTATATGCCCAGTAGTGGGATTGCTGGGTCATATGGTAGTTCTATTTGCAGTTTTTTAAGGAACCTCCATACTGTTCTCCATAGTGGCTGTATCATCAAAAAATCTAGAAACAATAAATGCTGGAGAGGGTGTGGAGAAAAGGGAACACTCTTGCACTGCTGGTGAGAATGTGAATTGATTTACATTTTTAAAAGCTCATTCACAGTGCCCTACTGGAAACTGACTAGGATGAAAGAAAGAAGCAGGGAGCCCACTCAGGATAATCCAGGGGCTGGAACTAAGGATGTCACAGTGGACGTGGTGAGAAGTGGCTGGGTACTGGATGTATCTTGGGGATACAGCCCGTAAGATGTGAAAGAAAGCAGTCAGAGATGACTGGCGTATGCTTGGCCTAAACAACTGCAAGGATGGACTTGCCACGAACTGATGGGAAGACTGTGTACGGAAAAGGTTTTGGGTGGGAAATCAGCAGCTCAGATTTGGGCATGTGGAGTTTGAAATGAAATTCCAGTAATTCAAGTGAGGAAATATGGTAGAATATTCTACCTCATGGTAGAACGAGGATGAACCCCTGAACAAAGAAACAGAACCCGGCACAGGAGCTGGCGGGGAGGGAAAGATGGCACTCTTACTACTAATTCTATTGGGTTTGAGTTGTCAAGGGGGCAGGTGAGAGGAAAGGTCTAGGGAGAGTTGGCAGTGCAGCTCTGGTGCTCAAGAGAGGTTGTGAGGCTAGAGAGAGAAGGAAAATCCCCTCCCCCCAGGGGTAACAGGTGTATAGAGACCAACAAAATGGAGTTATTAAGGAGGCCAAGAGATGGAGAAGGAATGGTCAAAGGCAACCAAGGAAGGAATGGAGCATGGAAGATCAGGGGCAAAGAGGGTTCCAGGGAAATCCTAATAGAAAGAAACTTAATTTAGCTAATGCTAGGCTACAATACGTGTAACAATACGTGAGATTATTAATGTCCAGGTATGTGCTTCAGAAAGAAAGATGCTTATCAGAAAAACGTTTATGAATTTGCACCTAGACTATAAACTGCAAAATTTAGCATTACAAATAAACTAATACTCATTATTAAATAGGCCCCAGGTGAACCCTGGAACATATAAATGTAGAATACATTTTCTTAATAAGTTATATTTTGTTGTACAGGCACAGGAAAGGTGTGACCATGAGCTGGATGGGCCCTAGGGAAGGTAAGCTTTATATGCTACATGCCCTTTGCTATCACTGATTATATATGCTCTTGGATTTTACTTACACCGTCCTTATCTGCTGTTTTGCAGACAGAAATGTGTGAATGAACAGATTCTAACAGCCTTTTAGAATCACTTGTAGATTGTGTATTTATTAAATGCCTTGGCTCTTCAACTCTGCCTGGTTAAGCCATTTGTACTTATGCAAAACACCAAAAAAACCCAAAAAACAAAGCACAAAAAACTACTAAAGGTTACAGTTGCATTGAAAAAAAATTCCTTGATTCTAATCAGATGGACCCTTCACTTTCTTGCCTTCTGATTTAGAAAGACAGCATTTTTGCAATTCTCTGAAATTTAAATTAGAAGTTATGTTTCCTTATCTTGACTGAGAAAGTTCAGCTTGCTCCTCTCACCCACTTCTTCTCTATGATCCCAATATAGGGTTGCCAAAGGTTACATTTCTATAATTGCTTAGTGCGCTGCAATTGCTCCAGCACACTAATTGCTCCAGTGGAATGATATGAAATGCATTTCCCTCTTTCCATCAGATTTTCTCAATATTCATATTCAGTCAAAAGAAACTCAACTCATTGTATTCCAACTACGAGTGGTGGCAGCCTTTTGCCTGGCTCCAGGGACAACGGGGCAAGCGTGCACAGGCACAGAAATGGTGCCCTTGCTGCTTTCAGCCTTTAGGTGCATTTCAGACCTGGTACTGAGTTTACAATTTCTGAGTGAAGTAGGAAAGCCCTAGAAAGTTGAAAGGTTTTCATTTCCAAAATACTCAAGAACAGTGTAGCTCTTTATCAGGACCCAGAAGGGAGAGTGGGGGCATGGGGCTGGGGAACATTGGTTCACTGTGGACTTCAGTGCAGGCTGAGAACAGAGACCGTTCTGAGGGATGTGCAGGGGCAGCTTATGGGTACTGTGTGGACAAACTGCCTTCACCAGAGACTTCCAACTTCTCTCCATACTCCAGCAAGGCTTTTAAGCAGCAGAATGGAGATGACCGGACTGTCAGCAAAGGAAAAAAGGGAAGCAGAAAGCAATGTGGTTTTCAGTGGTTGACAGAGAATGAACTCTACTCGACATAAGGTGTACACATTTTCATTATCTCCCCATATTTCTCAAGCTTTCTCAGCAAAAATAAACAAGAAGGAGTTACACTAACAACAACGACTTTCCAGCATCCTCTGAGCAGCAGCTTTCAACTCACGCCACAAAGAATTACAGCCACCAACAGCGTCTGTATTTGGTAGGTTCCTCCCCTCTAGCTCCAGAACGGGGCACAAAAGAACAAGGATAGAAGAAAGAATTGAGGAATAGAGAAGACTCAGACTTGTCCACATGATATAGCTGCTGATCCCCTGCCCCGGGGGTGGTTGTGAATCCGTCCGTAGCCCTTGGTATAGTCAGGAAGAAAATCAACAACGCAGATACGAGTGAATCCAGTTCGCTGGGCCTCGGTTTCTGAAACTGCAACCCCCTTACTTCCCAGACTCTCTGGGACGGCTGTTCTACCTTTAAATGCACAAAACCGTAAGGGAGTGTAGTTTTCTGGTGACCCTCAGAGCGGAGGAACAGGATTAGAGTAGAGGTGGGGCGACTCCCTGCCTCCCATACCCCCATCGTACAGAGAAGCCCGGCCGGGACTGTGGCCATCCGAGCGGGACCAACAGCTGTCCCGGCTCCGGGGCCCACTGCAGCGCGTGATCGTGTCTATGAGAGGATCCCCGTTTTCTCTGCAGGTCTACGCTCCCCTGCTGCCCACGCTCCACATCGCCGCCGGACTTTACCCGAACGTTCCCCAGAGCGGGAACCACTCTGTTCGCTACCGGGATGAGAGGATCATGCGCGCGGCCATCTTGGCCACGCCCCCTTGTGCCTAGCCGCGCCCCTCACGCCGGGACACGTCATTTCGCTTATTCACGTCACGTCCCTGCGCGTCCGGCCCACGTCCCGACGTAGCTTAAAGTCCCGCCCTGGCCATGCTCCCCGTGTTGGAGCCCGAACCTGTTTTCCACCCAGCTCTGCACCTGCTCTCTGTCCTGACCACGCCCCTGCTGCCATCGCTCCGGGCCTCCGGCCGCGGTCACGCGCCGGCGCGCTAACTTGGCCCCACCCCTCCTTGGAGCCGGACCATCTTTGTTGTACACCTTAGAACTGTAAGGCACTCCCCCACGGATATGCCGCGCCCACGTTCACGGTAAGTCCTTACACTGCACCTACACCAGGGCCCTCCTTTCTCTTACGTCACTTGCGTCCCATACGCTACTCCGTGGCCCCGCTTCTTCATCGGCGTCCACGCCCCTGATCCGAGTCCTTTCACATTCCTTTTATCCTCTGGGCCACGCTCGTTTCGCTGACCCCACGCTGCTTTCTTGTGCCCATTTCTCTGCTTTCCACTCTGGTAATTCGTCTCCCCACCTCTCCCGCAGTCTCGACCAAGCCTGTCTTGCCTTTACGAGCGGCTACGCACCGATTGAGTCCCACATTTTCACGTCAAGCCTCTGTGCTCCGCCTAGGCCACGCTCCTCCCGAAGTGGCCGTCGCTGACGCTCTTTCCCACGGTGTCCAGACCCCGCCCCTCAAGCCCGGGTTACGTTCCATCCCCTCTATATTCCACTCCCCTCTGTCCTGGCCAATCCCGGCGCTCCGCCCTTGCCGCACTGTACGACCCTGAGGTCCCCATTGATCGCGCTAACTCCGCGCATGCGCGTTCCCCTGCATTCCGCATTCAGTCATGGCCACTCCCTGGGTTCCCACGCCGTCCCCTTCTGGTTGGACTCTGGCCTGGTCTACGCCTCCTGCTCTCTCTCTGCTGGCCGAGCCTGGTCCTGGGAAGCCGCGGAGAAGTGGGCGGGGCTCACTAATTTCAGGAGAAAGTCGCCCGGGTCTCGGAGCTAGATGTTAGTGGCGTGTATAGGGTGAGACGAGCCTGCGGATCTCTGCTTCTCGCCGAAAAATGGATTTTCTTCATATTTCTCCCAGTTCCAAACACCAGAAGTCCAAGAGCAGAAACCGGATAGGAAACGTAACTGAGGACCAACTGGAACTGTGTTCCTACCAGCTTCGCAGGCGACTTTAAATGCTAGCGGGCTGCATGGGGTAAGCACACTCCTCTACTTCCTGATGGATGTCTCCTTCAGACGACTTTTCTAGGTACGTGGTGCCCTCCTGCTGTCTAGGACCTGTGGAGACAACACCACACTTAGATTTTTGCTTCTGGCCCCCTACTTTGAGATTAATTTTCTTTATTTACTCTTTCTATTTACAATTCTGGGTCCACAGGAGAAAAGTGAAGAGGTTATTACCAGCTTTATTTATTTATTTTTTTCCTGTCCAGAAACCTCTGAGTGGGCACTCCTAGGGGAAGGGCACTTTCCATTAGCCATTCAGTTATTCATTCATTGAAGTCATATTTATGGAGTACTGTGTTCCAGTGACAAGACGAACTTCAGGGAGCTTATAGCCTGAAGTTCCCCAGCTTGGGTTTGGATGGGACAAGAATTGATGAGAAAGTTAGGGAAGATGTGATAAGGGGGTCGGTTATAGGTGGAAAAGGACTTGGTAGGTGCTGGTCTCTTTTTTTTAAATTGAGGGATAATTGACATGTTACATTTTATTGGTTTCAGGGGTACACATAATGATTCAATATGTAATTGTGAAATGATCACCACAATAAGTCTAGTTAACATCCACACATAGCTACAAATTTTTTTTCTTGTGATGAGACCTTTTAAGGTTTACTCTCTTTGCAACTTTCAAATATGCAACACAGTATCATTAACTGTAGTCACCTTTCTGTACATTGCATCCCCATGGCTTATTTATTGTATCAATATGACTGGAAGTTTGTAGCTTTTCGCCACTTTCACCCATTTTACCCACCCCCACACCCTGCGTCTGGCAACCAGCAGTCTGTTCTCTGTATCTGTGAGTTCGGTGTTTTGTTTTTTGTTTGTATGTGTGTTTTTTAGATTCCACATATAAGTGAGATCATATTTGTTTTCTCTGTCTGTCTTATTTCACTTAGCATAATGCCCTGCATGTTCATTTGTTTGTTTTTGAGAAGCACAGTTTTTCTTGATTTTTAGTCCCAACGGAAATCCTGATTCCTCATCATAATGATGCTATGAACTAAGTAGGAAACAAGTGTCATGAAGTGTAAGTGTCATAAAGAGTTTCATACAGATCCCCTCAATGTAAACTGTTGCCACAATCACAAAGCACAACTAAATCAATTTTATGAACCACCCAGACTTTCCTGTTTATTTGAGATCACAGGCCCTCGGTGGTATGGCTTAGCCAGGGCAGCATTTAGATCATCATTCCCCACGATGGCAAGTAAGTTTTAGCTCACATGTCGACTGACTGAATAACTGCATTGGGAAGTTTTGTGGCTGAGTCCAGGCTCCGAAGGAAAATGTTCTGTAATAGATTAACAATGTCTGTTGTGGGTCCAGGATGGATGAGTGGTTGCAACAACCTATCTGGCATCTGATTTGTAGTAATAGAGGTCTTGCATGCACGTCTTTTAGGCGGTCTTCAAAAACAACATTTCGTACTGTAAGTTTTTGATGTTTTCAGACAGTAGGAAGATCAAGGTCACTGTCACTGGCCAAAACTTAAGGGCAGAAACTTTGATGTGTTGATTACTTCATATGCTTTGTATATCAAGCAGAATGCGGGTAGCTGAAAATTCTGTTATGAAAATGAGAGCATCTAACCTGAAAGATACATGGTTCCTCTGCCTCTTTGTAGAGGTTGGTAAAGGCGGTACCTATTGGCAGGGCTAAATGTGACTGGGTGACACTAACTGGCAGCCAGATATAAGGTTAAGAATGGAAAATACTACTCTATAGAGCATGGTTGCAATAATCTTTAGCCTAGAAAGAATATCATGACTTGTCAAAACTGTGAGAAAACTTTTTTTTTTAATTTATTTATTTTGGCTGCATTGGGTTTTCATTGCTGGGCGTGGGCTTTCTCTGGTTGCGGTGAGCTGGCGCTACTCTTCGTTGTGGTGTGCCGGCTTCTCATTGTGGTGGCTTCTCTTGTTGTGGAGCACGGGCTCTAGGCACATGGGCTTCAGTAGTTGTGGCACGCAGGCTCAATAGTTGTGGCTCGCATGCTCTGGAGCGCAGGCTCAGTAGCCGCGGCGCACGGGCTTAGTTGCTCCGCGGAATGTGGGATCTTCCTGGACCAGGGCTCGAACCTGTGTCCCCTACATTGGCAGGCGGATTCTTAACCACTGCGCCACCAGGGAAGTCCCGAGAAAACTCTTAATACAACACCCAAGCAAAGTTGGAAAGAAACATTCAGGAAGAAATGTCAGTAAAGTCCTGTTTTTACTATATGGGAATTCTTTTTTTTCATTTTTATTTTTAAAATTTTTATTTATTTTCATTGAAGCATAGTTGGTTTACAATGTGTTAGTTTCAGGTGTACAGCAAAGTGATTTAGTTATATATATTTTTTCAGATTATTTTCCATTATAGTTTATTATAAAATATTGGATATAGTTCCCTGTGGTATACAGTAAATCCTTGTTGCTTATCCATTTTATGTATAGTGGTGTGTATCTGTTAATCACATACTCCTCATTTATCCTCCACCTTTCCCCTTTGGTAACCATAAGTTTCTTTTCTATGTCTGTGAGTCTCTGTTTTGTATAAAGATTCATTTGTATTATTTTTTAGATTCCACATGTAAGTGATATCCTATAACATTTTTCTTCCTCTGTCTGCCTTGCTTCACTTCGTATGATATTTTCTAGGTCCGTCCACATTGCTGCAAATGGCAATATTTCATTCTTTTTTATCTCTGAGTAATATTCCATTGTGTAGCTATACCACATCTTCTTAAGCCTATCGTCTGTTGATGGGCACTTGGGTTGCTTCCATGTCTTGGCTATTGTAAATAGTGCTGCTGTGAACATTGGGGTGCATGTATCTTTTCAAATTAGAGTTTTCATCTTTTCTGGATATATGCCCAGGAGTAGGATTGCTGGATCCTATGGTAGCTCTATTTTTAGTTTTTTAAGGAACCTGCGTACTGTTTTCCATAGTAGCTGCAGCAATTTACATTTTACGTAGGACTTATTTTAATGTATTGGTCTTCATGCAGATGAGACACTCAGACAGGTGCATATGCATCCTGTTTATGAAACCGTCCTTTAAATTGCTACCTTAGGAATATAAAGTTGGCAGAATTACACTCAATCAGTTTGTCTGAATTAATCTTCATTTCCAAACATTAGTGATTAACTTTCTCTGAACTAGAAAATTGTTACCCTGTGTGAAAAAAAGGCAAGGTTCATAATGGTTACAGTTGTTGATTAACCTACAAAATTTGATGAGCCTTCGAATATCGTAGCTTCAGATTTTTTTTCTCATCTTGAAAAGGGCATAATGTATGGGAGTAGAGACAAAAATTTTCCAAAGCCCAGGGTTCCTTGTTTATCAAAGATACTGGGAGTTGTTTTTCTCTGGCTGGGAATGTCAAAAAAATTGCAGTGTACCTCGTGATACTTCATTTCCACAGTCTTGAGCTCCTTAAACTGCCCATTTATGATTCAAGTAAGTCAATTCAGTGTTATTAAATTACCAATTATTCATGGGCCGTGAGAAATGCAAATGGAACCAAATATAGTCCCTGCCCTCCAGGAGCTTAAACTTTGTAGGACCCAAAAGCAAATCATGTTGGCAATAGATCCATGTACAAATGTGAACAAAATGCTATGGGAACACAGGACAAAGAGAGAATAAAAAGTTAGTAGATTAGACAAGTCCACAACAAATAGCAACAGCTAAAAATCTATAACAAAAAGAAAAGAAAAGAAAGATTTCTCGAAGGAGGTGATCATTGAGATAGACCTGTAATAGTGGTTAAGATGTTTAAAGATTAAAAAAAATGAAAGCTCACAGTGTTCAAGGTTGTATAGGTTTACAAAATACCTGTTTGTGACAGTGAAACAGAACAATCAGCTTCAAAATTTAAAAGCTACATTGGTTCTCCCTGCTACATCTTGTTTTATTGCAGGTAAATGGAACATACATAATCCCCCACATGTGTTTACAACTCTGATGTACTTTAAAAGGCATCTTGTGTGAATCAAAAGAACAACTCACGTGTTTTCTTTTCGTGTGGTCTCATATTTAATTCACCCTCCAGAGCAGTAAATCAATAGTTATGTGCCAAGAAACTGCTTTCCAGTAGTGTTGTGGAGTACGAAAAAGCACAGAGAAATCAATTTCTCTTTCCTGTCTCAGGGGACTCAGTGCCTTTCATATTGCTCATGGCTACAGTAGTCTCAATTTTTTATCTGCATTCTCTAAACTCTAAACATTGGCAGTAAATAGGACCATATTCAGAATGATTGAAAATGCTTTATTTGCCATCATTACCACTGTTACTGATAAATTATTAAGCTTCTATTTGTGAAATTGCTGAAATGAACATTGTATGAAGCAAGTTTGATATGAATTCTCTGGAGGTTTAATACTTAAAATTGTGCATGAAAATAAAGGCTAAGTATGTACAGGATTTTGAAAAGTGGAAGAAAAAAACCCAATATGTTGAGAGGCAAGAACAATAGCATCTAGTTCTGTGTTCCACGTCTTTTATTGAACTCTCAAGCTCTTTAGTTGTTAAATCATTTTTAGCATGTTCCAAGTGATCCAGACCTTGTAAGAGTCTTCATATTTTACGTCAAGTTGTTGACGGTGTCTTGTATTATCATTATATGTTTTCTCTCTCTATTCATCTGACAGGACCTATAAAAGTCAATATTTTAAATCATTTCATTTTTGGCTGCTGTTTCTTTTGCTAATGACAAGTACTCTTCTAAGCAAATACTGGGGTATAGAAAAATAAAACTGTAACTATAGACTATTTAGAAAATAGAATGAGATCACTGTACATCTGTACTTCTTATGTCATGTGGCCAGAACAGTAGTCCAAGGAAACTTCATAGCCACAGATATTTTCACATTAGCTGAGAAAGATTAAAAATAAATAAGCCTACTAGCCAACTCAAGAGTTATAAAAAGAACAAGAAAACCAGTATGACAGAAAGAGTAAAGACTTAATAAATGTAAAGATGGATGAATCAGAAAGAAAGAAAGGAATTAAAAATTAAATGCAAGATCTTGTTGTTTGATTAAACAACAAAAAAATAGGTAAATTTCTGGAAAGAACAAAGGGGAAATGAGAAAAAAAATTAACATATAACTAGAAAATATAAAGGGAATGTAATAGTGAATGGAGTATTTTATGGGAAATATTGTATAAAGTCCATGAGAAAACTGGAACATCTTAATGAAATGAATGCTTTTCTTGGATACTGTAAACAGCGAAAAGGGACTCAGAAAGAAATACAAAACCTGAAATTACTGACAATATAAGAAAATTTTAAAAGAACTCTTCCTCCGAAATATGTATGGTCCAGAATCTTCAACTCTGAATATTTTATTTCTTCTACATTTTCAAGTATTTGTAAACATAGACAATGTTAGAAATCTTTCTGTACCATTTTCAACATGGTAATACGAGGACTGGAGAAAAGAATCAGCAGTTGAAAAGGAACCTAAATATTCTTCTACAAAAATGGATTTAAAAACCTAAAGAAAGAAAAACACAGCAACTAAGTCCAGAAGCATGTTAGAAATCATCAAACTGAGCTTATCTAAGGGTTGGATCAGTGTAAAGAAATTTTAAACTATAATGTACCAAGTGGTAAAAATTCTCGGATCATATTAATAGATACTGAAAAGGCAGGTGATACAATTCAATATAGGTTATTGAATACAATTCAATAAAGGAAATTTTCAGTAAACTAGGAATAAAGTAAATTTGATATATCTCATGATCTATCAATTTTAAAGTGACTCACCAGGGAATTCCCTGGCCATCCAGTGGTTAGGACTCCGCGCTTCCATTGCCGAGGGCACGGGTTCGATCCCTGGTCGGGGAAGTAAGATTCCGCAAGCCAGACAGCCCGATATGCGTGGATGCATGCATGCATAAATAAATAACTGAATGAATGAAAATAAAGCGACTCACCAGAAAGGGAGCAGCTATCCCTTCAGGGTGAGGAAGAAGACAAGAGCCCATGTGATTGCCACCGTGATGTTTCCCTGTTCCCATAGGGCCACTACAGTGAGAAAAAACAACAATAACATCACACGAGAACATACAAGAAGATCCAAGGCTAAGGAAGGTGTGTTTCAACTATTAAAATATATTCACATTGGTCGTCCATGCGGGTAGTAGTATGGGTATTTTGTACTTTTCTCTTTTTGCCTCTCTGTATTTTCTGTACAGAACTTCTATTCTTTTTTCTATTGTTTTTAAAAATGAGACAACAAACATTGAGAAATCATAATTCAGAAGAGAAGAGATTTTCTTCTCTTTCAAATGAGTGGCTTACACTGACAAAAACTCAGCATTTTACTGTCTTCAAGCCTCGTCACATAAGTGACTAAGTAAAAGCAGAAGAGAGACATTTGATATAGTTATGAAGTTTTAAGGTGAAAAGAAGGCGGAATCAGATTTCTATGTCGCTAACATGGCTTTGTTCCTTGATGCAAATAATCAGCTTTGTTACCATCTCTGTCTATTCCCTCCCCGCCCCCAGGATGCCTTTATCTAGTCTAACATTTCCTAAGATAACTTCATCTAGTCTGACTTTATTTTCAGGGGTCAGTTATGCGGGCCCTTCCTTCTAGGAAATTTCCATTTCATCTAATAGTGAAATTTCTGGAATGACTACTAAGCTAACTTTTGGCCACTTCTCTCTCTAGTACAACTTTTCCTGACTCTGTGCCCTGGCAACCAAGGTGAAGGAGATGAGGAAAATCTCCTTAAGTGGAGTTAGCCAACAGCAGTGGGTCATCTACGATAAGCTATCACCCTAACCAGGAAGGGGAAATGAGAAGTGTAGCTGTTGATATTTTTCTTGTTGCTGCTTTAAAAATCCAGATTGTCCATTTAACAGCAGGGTCACCCGATCTACTTTTTCCATTCATGGTTTTCAAGCAATAAGGTGGAATGTGGGGACTGAACACAGGCAGAGGCGGCGTGGTAGAGAGGAAAGTCCTGACACTGACCCGCTGGGGGGCTTGATCAGCACCTGTAGAATGCCCACTAGGGGAAAGATTCTTCTCCACTCACTGCCGTAGTCCTCAGAGCATCTCTGAGGTTTCGTTACAATTTCAGTTTTGATCAGTGATGACCCTGAGACACAGTCGGGTTCAGTGTGGTGGAGATAGGGTTCAAGTGTAAGTCATCCAGGCTGGTAAAGTGACACCCATTCCACTCCCTGTTGCCAGCAATGCCTTAAATACTGGATCCTCGGTTTCCTCATATGTAAGATGATTATACCACAGCAACTGTGGGGTGCTGTTTTGAGGATTAGAGAAATAATTCAGCAAAGCTAGTTCATGGTCGGTAGCTCCTAATTACTGTCGTGTAGCTGCACTGAGCAATGTAGTTGCTTAGCCACGTGTTGCTACTTAAATTAAATTAACTTAATAAAAGTTCATTTTCTCAGCAGCACTAGCCCCATTTCAAGTGCTCAACAGCCACCTATGCCTAGTGGCGTCCGTATTGTATACATAGTGTATAGTGCAGATATAGAACATTTCCATCATCACAGAATGTTCCATTGGATAGCACTGCTGTACATCATTAACTTTTGATTTTACACAACTACCAGAGCTTAGCGCTGAGCAAAACCATTCTCTTTGAGTTGGAAACTCTCCTGTGGAGGTGAGAGTCTAATGAGGCCAGTCTTGGAAGGGTGTCCTTTGTTCACCAGAGATAGCAAGGAGTGATGTTTATTTCCTAAATTAAGAGAGTCTATCTATACGCCAGAGATATTTCAGCCCTGAAAAGATGGGAAGTTCATGCCAAGGTAAACCTCCAGAAAGGACTAATGCTTTCCACCGTGCATTTAACCAGACAACAACAGAAGAAAGGTGGGGGGAGGATTCCGACTTTTGGGTCAGCAGAGAAAACATTCTTTGGAGGTAGAATTTGGAAAGGACAGCTAATCTGTTTTCCAAACAGATTTTTGTAAATAACTGACAGGAGATGGGCTGCTTCTCTCAAAGTATTAACCCAGATGATGGGGGTTAATTATTAAACCTTTTAGGTGGTGGCTTGCTTGTTTGTCTGATATTCTAATCCGGGTCACAGAGTGGCTAAGGCAGCTTTAAGCGAAGGGTGGATTTTTTTCCCCTCCGTTTGCCTTGTGTTTTCCACTTTGAAAGAATGTTGTGGCTGCTCTTTTTTATAGTGAGTGCTATTCATGCCGAACTCTGTCAGCCAGGTACGTAAGCCTTGAAACTTCAAAATAGATGAACAGTTTTCTAAATGATTGACAAGTCTGTGCCTGAAAGACTTCTTGCAGAAGTCTTTTCTTTCTTTTCTTTCAAGTTATTTCTTGCAGAAAATGCTTTTAAAGTGAGACTTAGTCTCAGAACAGCTCTGGGAGATAAAGCAGTAAGTGAAGAAACTTGTATGTTCCTTTAAAATTTTGTTTGCTGATAACACTGCTTTCTCTTCATAGTTATCTTAAACTTTTATAGATTGCTTCTAAAGACCTGAAATCTGATATTTTCTTAAAGCAAAAGAGATTGTAGTGAAATAGAAATTGTTAGTAAAGTGATTTTGCCTGAAGTATTTAATCTGCAGTGTATGCTGTAAAAAATGTGAAGTTCTGTGCTGCCCCAAACAATTTTGCAAGCCTGCACGTTTCAGCCTAGTGGAGTGGAGCAGAGGGGCCTGAGTCAGGCTCTCAGGTGTGGGCTGGGCTCTGCTTCTCACCGTTGTGGTCATTTGAATTTCGTCAGTGACTTTTCTCATCATTGAAAGGAGGGCAACTTTCACCCGCATGAGATCTTTCATAGCACAAAACATTCCAATTCTCAGGTGAGGTTTCGTCAGTTCTTCTCAGATATCAAAGTAGTAACATGAAATATATGGTTATGAAATTAAAGTTAAAAAAATACCCATGGGGCTCCGGTAGCTATAGAAACAGTAAAGACTGTTGAATTAATAAGATGGAGTTGTGTCATTCTAGTTTCGGTTTTCCAGCATGGTCTGTGACCATTTTCCCGAATAGAGGGTCATAGTAAGACGCCTCAGGCTAGAGATGATAAAAGAGTGCTAAAGATACTTGGAAGTACTCAGTTGGCAGGGCAATCCACCGTTTTGTTTGCTCGCTCCGTGAGTAATAATCATTCTAACCGCCAGCATTCCTTGAGAACTTAGTTTACTTTCTAGCTGGGACCCTTCTAATCACTTTGCTCACATCAGCTCATTTAGCCCTCACAACAACCCTTTGAGGAAGGTGGCATGGGTATTCCCATTCTCATGAGGTGGATGAGAAAACTGAGGCGCAGAGACATTACGTGGCCTACTCAAGATGTCAAGTCAGCAAGGGGCAGGGGTCAGGTTTGAACCCAGGCAGTCTGACTGCAGAATCCACCATCTCTGCCAGTGCGTAGGGTTGCTTATCCCAGGATCGTCTGAGGGCAGGCCCCGTGCTGGGTGCTGGGGATGCAGTGCAGCTAAAACCAGGCTTATCCTTGCCCTTGGGGAGCTTATAGTAGTGGAACTGGTTGCATATTAATGAACCAAATGCAAGTGTGTAATCTTGACAAGCATTGCAGGGAGGAGAAGTACGTAGGGGCTTTGGCCTCACGAGGGGCCGCAGGAACTGGCATTTGCTGTGAGGTCTAAAGCATGAGTAAAAGTGAACCAGGGGATGAAAGGAAAGAGGGTGGAGGGACCAGCACATGCAAAGGCTTATTATAGGAAAGAACTTGGGGAGAGTGAAGGGTGGAAGGAGGGCAAGGTGCCTGGAAGTGGAGCAGTGGGGAGGAC
>NW_021703740.1:133689-136487 GCF_005190385.1 Monodon monoceros | reverse complement strand
ATGAAAACCTTTCAACTTTCTAGGGCTTTCCTACTTCACTCAGAAATCGTAAACTCAGTACCAGGTCTAAAATGCACCTAAAGGCTGAAAGCAGCAAGGGCACCATTTCTGTGCCTGTGCACGCCTGCCCCGTTGTCCCTGGAGCCAGGCAAAAGGCTGCCACCACTCGTAGTTGGAACACAATGAGTTGAGTTCCTTTTGACTGAATATGAATATTGAGGAAATCTGATGGAAAGAGGGAAATGCATTTCATATCATTACACTGGAGCAATTAGTGCGCTGGAGCAATTGCAGCGCACTAAGCAATTATAGAAATGTAACCTTTGGCAACCCTATATTGGGATCATAGAGAAGAAGTGGGTGAGAGGAGCAAGCTGAACTTTCTCAGTCAAGATAAGGAAACATAACTTCTAATTTAAATTTCAGAGAATTGCAAAAACGCTGTCTTCCTTTCTAAATCAGAAGGCAAGAAAGTGAAGGGTCCATCTGATAAGAATCAAGGAATTTTTTTTCAATGCAATTGTAACCTTTAGTAGGTTTTTGTGCTTTGTTTTTTGGGGGTTTTTTTTGGTGTTTTGCATAAGTACAAATGGCTTAGCCAGGCAGAATTGAAGAGCCAAGGCATTTAATAAATACACAATCTACAAGTGATTTTAAAAGGCTGTTAGAATCTGTTCATTCACACATTTCTGTCTGCAAAACATCAGATAAGGACGGTGTATGTAAAATCCAAGAGCATATATAATTAGTGATAGCAAAGGGCATGTAGCATAGAAAGCTTACCTACCCTAGGGCCCATCCAGCTCATGGTCACACCTTTCCTGTGCCTGTACAACAAAATATAACTTATTGAGAAAATGTATTCTACATTAATACGTTCCAGGGTTCACCTGGGGCCTATTTAATAATGAGTATTAGTTTATTTGTAATGCTAAATTTTGCGGTTTATAGTCTATGTGCAAATTCGTAAACGTTTTTCTGATAAGCATCTTTTTTTCCGAAGCACATACCTGAACATTAATAATCTCACGTATTGTTACACGTATTGTAGCCTAGCATTAGCTAAATTAAGTTTCTTTCTATTAGGATTTCCCTGGAACCCTCGTTGCCCCTGACCTTCCATGCTCCATTCCTTCCTTGGTTGCCTTTGACCATTCCTTCTCCATCTCTTGGCCTCCTTAATAACTCCATTTTGTTGGTCTCTATATACCTGTTACCCCTGGGGAGAGGGGATTTTCTTCTCTCTCTAGCCTCACAACCTCTTGAGCACCAAAGCTGCACTGCCAACTCTCCCTAGACCTTTCCTCTCGCCTGCCCCCTTGGCACCTCAAACCCAATAGAATTACTAGTAAGAGTGCCATCATTCCCTCTCTGCCAGCTCCTGTGCCGGGTTCTGTTTCTTTGTTCAGGGGTTCATCCTCGTTCTACCATGAGGTAGAATATTCTACCATATTTCCTCACCTGAATTATTGGAATTTCATTTCAAACTCCACATGCCCAAATCTGAGCTGCTGATTTCCCAACCCAAAACCTTTTCCGTACACAGTCTTCCCATCTCAGTTTGTGGCAAGACCATCCTTGCAGTTGTTTAGGCCAAGCATCTGCCAGTCATCTCTGACTGCTTTCCTTCACATCTTACGGTCTGTATCCCCAAGATACATCCAGTACCCAGCCACTTCTCACCACGTCCACTGTGACATCCTTAGTTCCAGCCCCTGGGTTATCCTGAATGGACTCCCTGCTTCTTTCTTCCATCCTGGTCAGTTTCCAGTAGGGCACTGTGAATGAGCTTTTAAAAATGTAAATCAATTCAAATTCCCACCAGCAGTGCAAGAGTGTTCTCTTTTCTCCACACCCTCTCCAGCATTTATTATTTCTAGATTTTTTGATGATAGAGCCACTATGGAGAACAGGTTCCTTAAAAAACTGCAAATAGAACTACCGTATCACCCAGCAACCCCACTACTGGGCATATACCTGAGAAAACCATAATTCAAAAAGAGTCATGTACCAAAATGTTCATTGCAGCTCTATTTACAATAGCCTGGAGATGGAAACAACCTAAGTGTGCATCATCAGATGAATGGATAAAGAGTATGTGGCACATATATACAATGGAATATTACTCAGCCATAAAAAGTAATGAAAGTGAGCTATTTGTAATGAGGTGGATAGACCTAGAGTCTGTCATACAGAGTGAAGTAAGTCAGAAAGAAAAAGACAAATACTGTATGCTAACACATATATATGGAATTTAAGAAGAAACAAAAATGTCATGAAGAACCTAGGGGTAAGACAGGAATAAAGACACAGACCTACTAGAGAATGTACTTGAGGATATGGAGAGGGGGAAGGGTAAGCTGTGACAAAGCGAGAGAGAGGTGTGGACATATATACACTACCAAACGTAAGGTAGATAGCTAGTGGGAAGCAGCCGCATAGCACAGGGAGATCAGGTCGGTGCTTTGTGACCACCTAGAGGGGTGGGATTGGGAGGGTGGGCGGGAGGGAGACGCAAGAAGGAAGAGATATGGGAAGATATGTATATGTATAACTGATTCACTTTGTTATAAAGCAGAAACTAACACACGATTGTAAAGCAATTATACTCCAATAAAGATGTAAAAAAAAAATGTAAATCAGAGTATGTCCCTCCTCTACTCCGAAAACTCCATTGTGTTCCCATTTCTCTTAGAACAGTGATTCCCAATCAGAGGTGATTCCCCTTCTCCAAGGGACATCTGCAATGCCTGGAGACATTTTTGGTTGTCACAAATGGAAGGAAGGTGCCACTGGTA
>NW_021703740.1:130694-133589 GCF_005190385.1 Monodon monoceros | reverse complement strand
AACGTAACTGAGGACCAACTGGAACTGTGTTCCTACCAGCTTCCCAGGCGACTTTAAATGCTAGCGGGCTGCATGGGGTAAGCACACTCCTCTACTTCCTGATGGATGTCTCCTTCAGACGACTTTTCTAGGTACCTGGTGCCCTCCTGCTGTCTAGGACCTGTGGAGACAACACCACACTTAGATTTTTGCTTCTGGCCCCCTACTTTGAGATTAATTTTCTTTATTTACTCTTTCCATTTACAATTCTGGGTCCACAGGAGAAAAGTGAAGAGGTTATTACCAGCTTTATTTATTTATTTTTTTCCTGTCCAGAAACCTCTGAGTGGGCGCTCCTAGGGGAAGGGCACTTTCCATTAGCCATTCAGTTATTCATTCATTGAAGTCATATTTATGGAGTACTATGTTCCAGTGAGAAGACAAACTTCAAGGAGCTTATAGCCTGAAGTTCCCCAGCTTGGATTTGGATGGGACAAGAATTGATGAGAAAGTTAGGGAAGATGTGGTAAGGGGGTCGGTTATAGGTGGAAAAGGACTTGGTAAGTGCTGGTCTCTTTCTTTTAAATTGAGGGATAATTGACATGTTACATTTTATTGGTTTCAGGGGTACACATGATTCAATATTTATATAATTGTGAAATGATCACCACAATAAGTCTAGTTAACATCCACACATAGCTACAAATTTTTTTTCTTGTGATGAGACCTTTTAAGGTTTACTCTCTTTGCAACTTTCAAATATGCAACACAGTATTATTAACTGTAGTCACCTTTCTGTACATTGCATCCCCATGGCTTATTTATTGTATCAGTATAACTGGAAGTTTGTAGCTTTTCACCACTTTCACCCATTTTACCCACCCCCACACCCTGCCTCTGGCAACCAGCAGTCTGTTCTCTGTATCTGTGAGTTCGGTGTTTTGTTTTTTGTTTGTATGTGTGTTTTTTAGATTCCACATATAAGTGAGATCGTATGGTATTTGTTTTTTCTGTCTGGCTTATTTCACTTATTTCACCTGCATGTTCATTTGTGGGTGTTTTTTTTTTGTTTTTTGTTTTTTGCGGTACGCGGGCCTCTCGCTGCTGTGGCCTCTCCCGTTGCGGAGCACAGGCTTTGGACCTGCAGGCTCAGCGGCCACGGCTCAGGGGCCTAGCCGCTCCGCGGCATGTGGGATCTTCCCAGACCGGGGCACGAACCCGTGTCCCCTGCATCGGCAGGCGGACTCTCAACCACTGCGCCACCAGGGAAGCCCCATTTGTTTGTTTTTGAGAAGCACAGTTTTTCTTGATTTTTAGTCCCAACAGAAATTCTGATTCCTCATCATAATGATGCTATGAACTAAGTAGGAAACAAGTGTCATGAAGTGTAAGTGTCATAGAGAGTTTCATACAGATCCCCTCAATGTAAACTGTTGCCACAATCACAAAGCACAACTAAATCAATTTTATGTGCCACCCAAACTTTCCTGTTTATTTGAGATCACAGGCCCTCAGTGGTATGACTTAGCCAGGGCAGCATTTAGATCATCATTCCCCACGATGGCAAGTAAGTTTTAGCTCACATGTCGACTGACTGAATAACTGCATTGGGAAGCTTTGTGGCTGAGTCCAGGCTCTGAAGGAAAATGTTCTGTAATAGATTAACAATGTCTGTTGTGGGTCCAGGATGGATGAGTGGTTGCAACAACCTATCTGGCATCTCTGATTTGTAGTAATAGAGGTCTTGCATGCACGTCTTTTAGGCGGTCTTCAAAAACAACGTTTCACACTGTAAGTTTTTGATGTTTTCAGACAGTAGAAAGATCAAGGTCACTGTCACTGGCCAAAACTTAAGGGCAGAAACTTTGATGTGTTGATTACTTCATATGCTTTGTATATCAAGCAGAATTAGGGTAGCTTAAAATTCTGTTATGAAAATGAGAGCATCTAACCTGAAAGATACATGGCCCCTCTACCTCTTTGTAGAGGTTGGTAAAGGCAGTACCTATTGGCAGGGCTAAATGTGACTGGGTGACACTAACTGGCAGCCAGATATAAGATTAAGAATGGAAAATGCTACTCCATAGAGCATGGTTACAATAATCTTTAGCCTAGAAAGAATATCATGACTTGCCAAAACTGTGAGAAAACTCTTTTTTTTAAAAAATTAATTTATTTTGGCTGCATTGGGTTTTCATTGCTGGGCACGGGCTGTCTCTGGTTGCGGTGAGCTGGGGCTACTCTTCGTTGTGGTGCGCGGGCTTCTCATTGTGGTGGCTTCTCTTGTTGCGGAGCACGGGATCTAGGCACATGGGCTTCAGTAGTTGTGGCACGCAGGCTCAGTAGTTGTGGCTCGCGGGCTCTAGAGCGCAGGCTCAGTAGTTGTGGCGCACGGGCTTAGTTGCTGCGCGGCATGTGGGATCTTCCCGGACCAGGGCTCGAACCTGTATCCCCTACATTGGCAGGCGGATTCTTAACCACTGCGCTACCAGGGAAGTCCCGAGAAAACTCTTAATACAACACCCAAGCAAAGTTGGAAAGAGTTAAACATTCAGGAAGAAATGTCAGTAAAGTCTTGTTTTTACTACATGGGACTTATTTTTTTCTCATATTTATTTTTAAAATTTTTATTTATTTTCATTGAAGTATAGTTGGTTTACAATGTTGTGTTAGTTTCCAGTGTACAGCAAAGTGATTCAGTTATATATATTTTTTCAGATTATTTTCCATTATAGTTTATTATAAAATATTGGATATAGTTCCCTGTGGTATACAGTAAATCCTTGTTGCTTATCCATTTTATATATAGTGGTGTGTATCTGTTAATCACATACTCCTCATTCATCCTCCACCTTTCCCCTTTGGTAATCATAAGTTTCTTTTCTATGTCTGTGAGTCTCTGTTTTGTATAAAGAT
>NW_021703740.1:123255-130594 GCF_005190385.1 Monodon monoceros | reverse complement strand
TGATCCAATGAAACCAGAACTTTCTACCACTTAAACTTGTCCTTCCCTCTTCCATTCTACTTTTAAGAAAATCCAGGGAAGAGCAAGAAAACCACTGGATATCAAGATTTGTAAGTAATGCTTTCAAAGGAACTGTCTTGTTTCTGTCACATTTCGTCCGTCTTCCATGACTCCCAGGGCCGGCTTCTTGGGTGTGGGCCTGTGCTGTGTGGGGCCTGGATTTACCCATCATTTACATCTCAGGGCCTACCTAGCAGCCTACACAGCAGGCTTCCAACAGAGGTTACTTAAGTCTCTGGCCCCCATCCAGCAGTGTAGGGCACAGGCGGCCTCAGGGGAGCGCCCTGAAGAAGAGGCTTCTGCTTCTCATACCACTGCCTCGGGCGCTCTGTCAGCTCTTTCTCTCCCTCACTCCCTGACAGCACCTCGATGAGGCGCCATGGAGCTTGCCTGTCACTTCTGGCCCTTAAAGAGCTCAGGCCGGTCTGTTCTGATCAAAACCTAGATGAACTGTCTTCCCGCCCCTAATGCACGGCTTCCCTCGCCCCAGCCGTGCCCTCAGCGGCTTGCTCTGTTCTTCTACTCTCCTGGCTCCACCCCTCCTGTGCTTCGCCCCTTACCTCCCCACAGTCCCGATCACCGGGGGATGGAAAAGGGAGGTGGGAGAGCTCGGGGATCTGACAGGAGAGAAAAAAGCAAGCTTCTTTTTCCCTAGCCAGGCTCCTTGTGCTGCCCTCTGGCCGCTGGTGGCCCCTGCCGGGGCGGGTCCTAGCGTTCTCCACCCAGAGTGCACCCGGGGGGCCTCAGGAGACCGTCTGGGGACCTGTGCACTGCCCCATCCCCTGACAAGGATGACGCACTCTGGCCAGGGCCAAAGGCTTCCATCTCGCCCCTCCCTGCCTGCTCTGCCGCCTTCTGCCTTCTGTTTGTCCTGCAGTTGGATCTCGTGCCCCACAGGCAGCGACTCGTGCAGCTCCCTCGGAGGCCTCTGCTTGGCCCAGGGCAGGCAGCCGTCCCAGTGCAGGCTGTTGGCAAAGCCGCCCTCTCTCACCCAGCCATGGAGGCTCAAGCCAGCCTTTGCCTTCAGACTTCTCCAGCTAAGAGGCAGGCGCCAGTTTCTGTTCCACCCACGAGACAGTTGCAGTGGCTGGGGACACCATCATGGTGGCTCACGCTCCAGGTGCTGCTACTCTGGTGGCAGCTGGAAGTGGCCCTGGGAACGTCTGCAAGCTGGGGAGTGATGTGCCCCTCTCTCCTCTCGCAGACGACTCCTCTCTCTACTGACAATTCTGCCTGACCTGAGGTGGGCAGGGGAAACGCAAGGGGGCCACTAGTGTGGCCTATGCGCTAGTGGACGTCCATCACATGGACCCAGCTGTCAGCTCCCAGCAAGCTGCATGGTGCACTCGCGCCGGGACCCATCCCCGCCCCTGTCCTGCGAGGAAGGCCGTGGACACGCCGCACCCTCTCTGCAGGGCCTCGCCCTCTGCCTCTCAGACCCTCGACCTTCTCTTCCACTGCCCGCTTGGGGTCATGGTGACTGGACCCGTTCAGCTCTCCTGCAAGTCCTTTATGGATGTGGCCAGGACCTCACTTTAGGAAGAACACCCTCAGCAGAGTCAATCCAGCTTATACTGGGTCAAGGGTAGGCTGGTGGTACGTTCCCAAATATGCAGAGGAGACACTGAGCCCTGTATCACTGGAGGTGATCGCGCTTGATATGAGATACCGTAGTTAGGGCTGAGTGAAAGGTGAGAAGAAGAGTCTTCATTACTCTGTTCATTATTTGACTATCTTTAGTGAGTTACTCTTTACATCTTCCACCCAGTGCATCTCAGTAGCTCTAAGTTTTCTGCACTATCCATAGAAATAAGCAGTGACAGGATAGGAAAAAAAACGATTTAAAAAACCGGCCAATGTTCAAGATTTGAATCCCTAAAGCCATCCTAACAGGCATACTTCCCACCCTCTAGAATCCACTCTGCCTCACACTGGCACCAAAAGACCTCGTAAAAGCACATTTAAAATCAGATCCATTTGCCAAGCTAGTGGTGCCTTTCTATTACCCCCCACACTCGGGAGAGGCGGCCTGTCTGGGAAATTGTTTTCAATTCATCTTGCATTGTGTGGTGCCCTTTCCCATAGAGGAAACCTGCTCATGTAAAGAAGCAGCCACCATTAGGGAGCAGCACTTGTACTGCATCTTAAACACATCCCGATTCACGAGGCAGCCCTCATCCTTCAGCCCCCTGAGAGCTGTACTGCTGGGACTCAAGCTGCCTGAGCATTTACAGGAAAACAATTTGTTGACTCCAATCTAGGTTTGCTCTTTTCAATTTTTCAACTGACATTGGCAACAAAAACCTCTATATAGTCTATGCACCCAGTTCCAATTAAAACACCTTTGCAAATAAACCAGATTACATATTCACAGACTCCTACAATGTCTGGGTTCCGAAAAATCAAATTCCCAAAGTGAATTCCTCAAAACTAATCTGAAATGTTACATATTAACTTTTCCTAAGAATGGAAATGTGATATAACATAGTCATTTACAAGGCGAAATTTAGGTACTAAGAGGAAGTAATGATACAATGAACACAGCGGTGTATAAAATCTGTTGATGAAAAATGACAATAAGATAAAAAGAGACTAGTTGATGGGCTAGCATTGTGAGATGACCAGCGGCTGTTTTCCTTATATTTTTCAGGTATAGTTTTTATGTACACTATTATATAAGTTTCAGGTGTACAACACAGTGATTCACAATTTTAAAGGCTATAACTCCATTTATAGCTATTATAAACTACCGGCTATATTCTCTGTGCTGTATAATATATCCTTGTAGTTTATTTATTTTATATATAGTAGTTTGTACCTCTTAACCCCCATCCCTATCTTGCCCCTCCCCCTTTCCTCTCCCCAGCGGGAACCACTAGCTTGTTCTCTATATCTGAGTGTGTTTCTTTTCATTATACTATTTTATTTTTTAGATTCCACATATAAGTGATAACATACAGTACTTGTTGTATTATTTCACTAAGCATAATAGCCTCCCAAGTCCATCCGTGTTGTTGCAAATGGCAAATTTTCATTCTTTTTTTCGGTTGAGTAGTATTCCATTTTATGTATATGTATATACGTGGATGTGTCTGTGTGTGTGTGTGTGTGTGTCTGTGTGTGTGTACACCACATCTTCTTTATCCATCCTTCTGTTGATGGACACTTAGGTGGCTTCCATGTCTTGGCTATTGTAAATAACACTGCTGTGTACATTGAGGTGTATGTATCTTTTTGAGTTAGGGTTTTTCTTTTTCCCTGATATATACCCAGGAATGGAATTGCGGGGTCATATGGTAGTTCTATGTTTAGTTTTTTGAGAAACCTCCATACTGTTTTCCACAGTGGCTGTACAATTTACGTCCCCACCAATGGTGTACATGGGTTCCCTCTTCTCCTTATATTTTTCCTTTTTTATTTTTTGGAAGGCAATCTTCTCATTTTAATTTTTCAAAGGTTATTATAAATTGTTTTGGAAAGAGTGCTTCCGTTTAAAGGCATAAGATAAAGGCAAATATATCTTTCTTAAAAATCTATAAAACAGGAGTGACGTTCATGTAGGGCATCATTTTGTTTTACCTCACACATCCTTCTTTTAATTTTTTGCATCATGTGAATACATTACGTATCTTAAAATACATACGTGTGTTGTGTATATATGTGTGTGTTTGTGTACACATAAATCCACATAACATATGTTTATTTTGCTGCCCCCAATTTTTCTCTTCTGTTTTATCCCTTATATTCACAGCCCATGTATAATACATTGTGGGTCTGAGGAAGACAATCAATAGAAACCCTCTTTGCCAAGTTCTCGGTAAAATTAAGACAAAAGAATGAAGCAGACAGGAGACCAAAATAAAAGGCTGCGTTGGAGGATATGACTTTTATCAGCGGGCAAATTTCCTTCCTAATTTTAAAAATATCCTGCGATGAGATAAATTCATCTACAGTGACACAGGCAGAGCTGAACCGAGGCAGGTATCACCATATTCTGGTGTGATATGCAAGATACTTAACACCTTATGATCTGGCACCTACCAATCTAAACAGTCTACAGCTACAGACAGCACGGACAGCCATGTGGGTGTGTAAGCTTGCCCAGGCAGGCCCTGATTCTGTACTTAGTGTGGGGGGCAGCACAGAAAAATACATGCTGAGGGCAGGCCGGCTCCTCAAGAGAAGGGAACCCATGCCCAGTTTATCCTTCCAGGCCACCAATCAAATCAGTCATTTCACCTCTCAAGGGAAGAATGAAGTAAGGGAGTAGAGAGAAACCAGGAGAGTTACCCTAATCACAAATGGAGATGGAAGGAAACACCACAAATAGGGAAGATTCCTTCAGAAGAACAGATTCAAATGTAAAACTATTAAAAGTTGTACTAAGGCTTTGAAGAAAATAAACAAGGTGCTATGATAGATACCAATGGTGCAATGAACCTATACTTATGTAAGTTATTTTCAAAATGAGTGCTATGCACTTATCCCCTTGCCCCCCCAAGTTCATATGTTGAAGTCCTAACCCCAAATGTGAATGTATTAATATTTGTAGATAGGGCCTATAAGGAGATAATTACAGTTAAATGAGGTCATATGGTGGAGCCCTGATAGAGAGGATTAGCTCCCTCATCCAAAAAGGCAACAGAATGCTCACTCTCTCCCCTGCCCCTTCCCCCTCAACAAAGAAGTCATGTGAGCATACAAGGATTTGGTGTTGCCTACAAGCTGAAAGAAGAGGGCTCAGAATGAAACCTACCTTGTCAGCATCTTCATCTTCAACTTATATAACTTCAACTTATATAATATATATATATAGATAGAGAAATGTAGAAAGCTTATGACATGTAACTACAAACTTTTATATTTATCTTCATAGTGCCTATTGAATGAAGAGCATTGTTAGAACATGATATAAACTATAAGCTGAGCTAGATTATAAAGGTTCTTTTTAATGTTGAATTAAAATATGGGTCCCTTAAAAATTAGATGTATACCTTATTTTCAAGATTGAGTTTTGACTTAATGTCCTGTCTCAAATAATACTTGCAAACAATCAATTTAGACTTTTCATTGCTTACTTACTCAGTTGCTTCTCTGTTGGGAACTCTTCTCATGGAGAAAGCCACCACTGCTTTGAAGAGATATTCTTCATTTGTATCCCAGGCGTACTGAAAGAGAAGTAAAACCGAAGGTAAAGTGAAGAGGCATGGGGTAAAAATTGGTCCACTGGGTTCTAACTGTGGCCACACTGGTGTTGGTGTGTGTCTGTCTGTCTGTTTGCGTCTCTCTCTCATCTTCCTCATACAATAAAGATTGGAGACCATGACAAATCATGTCACCATAATGTTCAGGATAGAGTTTCCCGGCTATTCTATCACTGTAAGTGTGGTGTGTTTCCCATTGCATTATCTTCTTCCAAATCTGCAGTATTAGTAGCCCGTCAACAAATAGGTCATTTGCACATCTCATCCTGGACATAAACAGTTGATTCCCTTCTTCCCTTTCACCTTTCCCTCATAAGCTGACTCCCCTTCTCAGCTTCCTTCCCTTTATTAACTCTGGTACAATTTTACTTTTTATATTGTTAGCTGAAAACTTGAGTGTATGTGTGTATTATGGGCTGAATTGTACCCCCCTACAAAGAAATTCATATGTTAAAATCCTAACCACCCAGTACCTCAGAATGGAACCATATATGGAGATAGTGTCTTTACAGAGGTGATCAGTTTACAATCAGATCACTAGGGTGGGACCTAATCCAATATGACGGGTGTCCTTGAAAGAACTGGAAATTTGTCACAGACACATACAGAGGGAAGACGTGTAGACACAGGGAGAAGACAGCCATCTAGAAGCCAAGGGGAGAGGCCTGGAACACATCCCTCCCTCACAGAACTCAGAAGGAACCGACCCCGCTGACACCTTGGTCTTGGACTTCCAGCCTCCAGAACGAGAGAAAACAAATTTCTGTTGTTTAAGCCACTCAATCTGTGGTACTGTGTTTCAGCAGCCCCAGCAAACTGAAGTGGCTGACCCCACATTTTAGGTGGTAATCAAGTGTAACTGGAGAAAATCACAAAATAGGTTCTGTGACTTAACTCTAAACTCACGATGACCTACTCCCAGATTGCCCGGGATCCCCTTAGGATTCTCGTCAGTTTTCTCTCTCTCGTGGTTCACAATGACTATTTCAAAGCTCCTTGAGGCCTCCCCAAATCTCAGTGCTTCCCTCAAACCTCACTCTCACTAGGCGCTCTTGTCTTATAAGTTACTGATACATCTCGAGTCATCCACTTACACTCCCCCGCCCTCCTGACACCAAGTACAAAACTTCCCCCATAGGCACATGTCTTACCCACATCCTCCCCCGAAGGGCCAGATGTGGTGTTTCTCCTCCTGCCAACGGCTGTTCTGTCCACCTCTATTAGGAACGCTTCCATTCGGCCCTTCCCAGGATCTAAACAGTACAGTTTTCCCCTCTCTTCTGTGCATTCAGTGCTGACTGGAGCCTGTCCATTGACTCTGAACCATGCTCAACTCTTTCTCACTAAAACAACAGCAAAACTAAATCACTTTATTCAGTCCTCCTTCTTCTACCCATTGCTGTCTCTCTCCTGCCCTTCAGAGCCAAAATTACCAAAGGAGTTGTCCATCCTTCTGTCTTTACATGGTCACTGCCCACTTACATTTTTTAAAATATAAATTTATTTATTTCATTTACTTGTGGCTTTGTTGGTTCTTTGTTTTTGTGCGTGGGCTTTTCTCTAGTTGCGGCGAGCAGGGGCTACTCTTCATTGCGGTGAGCGGGTCTCTGATTGCGGTGGCTTTTCTTGTTGTGGAGCACAGGCTCTAGGCACACAGGCTCAGTAGTTGTGGAACATGGGCTTCAGTAGTTGTGGCTTGCGGGCTCTAGAGTGCAGGCTCAGTAGTTGTGGGACACAGGCTTAGCTGCTCTGCAGCATGTGGGATCTTCCCAGACAAGGGCTCAAACCAGTGTGCCCTGCATCGCCAGGCAGATTCTTAACCACTGTGCCACCAGGGAAGCCCCACTGCTCACTTATTCTTAATCTCCTCCACCATCTGCCTTCCAATCCCTCCACTCCACAAAGCGGCTCTCTCACGTTACCGATGACCCAATGAGCGGTTTTCAGTCACGCCTCGCTTGGCCTCTCAACAGCACATTTGATGCTCTTGAACAGTCCCTTCATCCGAAAGCACTCTCTTCCCTTTCATGATACAGCATCGTCCTGGTTGTCCTCCTGCCCCTCTGCCTCCTTTG
>NW_021703740.1:122083-123155 GCF_005190385.1 Monodon monoceros | reverse complement strand
GCAGGAGGACAACCAGGACGATGCTGTATCACGAAAGGGAAGAGAGTGCTTTCGGATGAAGGGACTGTTCAAGAGCATCAAATGTGCTGTTGAGAGGCCAAGCGAGGCGTGACTGAAAACCGCTCATTGGGTCATTGGTAACGTGAGAGAGCCGCTTTGTGGAGTGGAGGGATTGGAAGGCAGATGGTGGAGGAGATTAAGAATAAGTGGGCAGTGGGGCTTCCCTGGTGGCGCAGTGGTTAAGAATCTGCCTGCCGATGCAGGGCAACACTGGTTTGAGCCCTGGTCCGGGAAGATCCCACATGCTGCGGAGCAGCTAAGCCCGTGTGCCACAACTACTGAGCCTGCGCTCTAGAGCCCGCGAGCCACAACTACTGAAGCCCATGTGCCACAACTACTGAGCCCGCGTGCCTAGAGCCCGTGCTCCGCAACAAGAGAAGCCACCGCAATGAGAGGCCCGCTCACCGCAACGAAGAGTAGCCCCTGCACGCCGCAACTAGAGAAAAGCCCACGCACAACAACGAAGACCCAACACAGCCTCAAATAACTAAAATAAATAAATTTATATTAAAAGAAAAGAGTAAGTGGGCAGTGACTGTGTAAAGACAGAAGGATGGACAACTCCTTTGGGAATTTTGGCTCTGAAGGGCAGGAGAGAGACAGCAATGGGTAGAAGAAGGAGGACTGAATAAAGTGATTTAGTTTTGCTGTTGTTTTAATGGGAAAGAGTTGAGCATGGTTCAGAGTCAATGGACAGCCTCCAGTCAGCACTGAATGCACAGAAGAGAGGGGAAAACTGTATTGTTTAGATCCTGGGAAGGGCCGAATGGAAGCGTTCCTAATAGAGGTGGACAGAACAGCCGTTGACAGGAGGAGAAGCACCACATCTGGCCCTTCGGGGGAGGATGTGGGTAAGACATGTATGTGCCTATGGGGGAAGTTTTGTACTTGGTGTCAGGAGGGCGGGGGAGTGTAAGTGGATGACTCGAGATGTATCAGTAACTTATAAGACAAGAGCGCCTAGTGAGAGTGAGGTTTGAGGGAAGCACTGAGATTTGGGGAGGCCTGAAGG
>NW_021703740.1:82288-121983 GCF_005190385.1 Monodon monoceros | reverse complement strand
CTGCCTCCTTTGCAGGTTCACCCTCCTCTACAAGGGCTTTAAGCTTTTGATAATCACTAAGCTCAAGGCTAGCCCCTCTCCTCTTGCCACCCTCCGCTTTCTCCCTCAGCACTGTCATTACCACCTCAGTGTAGGTGACGCAGGAACATGTATCTCAAGCCAGCTCTGTCCTTGCCTGTTTGTCAATAATACCTCAAACTCAGTAAGTCCAAAATTAAAGCCATGGTTTTCTTGTTGGTTCTTGGTTCCCTGACTCATAAATGGGCCATCATGCATCCAGTTGCATAATTAGAAACAAAAGCTTATCCTTGACCCGTTGTCCTCTCTTCCTTGTCATCCCATCCCCATGGCTCTGAAATCCCTTCCCTGCCCCCTCTCTCCACCAACACACCATACTCCAAATAGCTATCATCTCCCACCTGCACTACTCCACCTGCTTCCCAACTGGGTCCTCCTCTCTACTCCATGCGCCTGGACTCTGTCTTCCACACTGTGGCCAAAGTGTCTTGTAGATACAAATTCTGTCATGACACTCCTTCCACAAAACTCCTCGTCGCTTTATAGATAATATCAACGACTTCCCTGATGGTGCAGTGGTTAGCAGTCCGCCTGGCAATGCAGAGGACATGGGTTCAAGCCCTGGTCCAGGAAGACCCCACAAGCCATGGAGCAACTAAGCCCATGCACCACAACTACTGAGGCTGTGCTCTAGAGCCTGTGAGCCACAACTACTGAGCCCACATGCCACAACTACTGAGCCTGCGTTCTAGAGCCCACATGCCACAACTATGGAAGCCAGCATGCCTAGAGCCCGTGTTCTGCAACAAGAGAAGCCACCGCAATGAGAAGCCTGTGCATAGCAACAGAGAGTAGCCCCTCCTCGCTGCAACTAGAGGAAAGCCCGTGCACAGCAACAAAGACCCAATGCAGCCAAAAGTAAATAAATAAACAAATAGATACATTAATTAAAAAATATATATATATAACATCAAAACTCCTCAATACAGCCCACACATTTTTTGGCCTGACCCTTCCTTCTGCTCGAAACTCATCATGTGCTATGGTCCTCCCCACTGCTCCACTTCCAGGCACCTTGCCCTCCTTCCACCCTTCACCCTCCCCAAGTTCTTTCCTATAATAAGCCTTTGCATGTGCTGATCCCTCCACCCTCTTTCCTTTCATCCCCTGGTGCACTTTTACTCATGCTTTAGACCTCACAGCAAATGCCAGTTCCCTTGGCCCCTCATGAGGCCAAAGCCCCTATGTACTTCTCCTCCCTGTAATGCTTGTCAAGATTACACACTTGCATTTGGTTCATTAACATGCAACAAATTCCACTACTATAAGCTCCCCAAGGGCAAGGATAAGCCTGGTTTTAGCTACACTGCATCCCCAGCACCCAGCACAGTGCCTGCCCTCAGAGGATCCTGGGATAAGCAACCCTATGCACTGGCAGAGATGGTGGATTCTGCGGTCAGATTGCCTGTGTTCAAACCTCACCCCTTCCCCTTTCTGACTTGACATCTTGAGTAGGCCACATAATGTCTCTGTGCCTCAGTTTTCTCATCCACCTCATGAGAATGGGAATACCCATGCCACCTTCCTCAAAGGGTTGCTGTGAGGGCTAAATGAGCTGATGTGAGCAAAGTGATTAGAAGGGTCCCAGCTAGAAAGTAAACTAAGTTCTCAAGAAATGGTGGCAGTTAGAATGATTATTACTCATGGAGCGAGCGAACAAAACGGTGGATTGTCCTGCCAACTGAGTACTTCCAAGTATCTTTAGCACTCTTTTATCATCTCTAACCTGAGGCGTCTTACTATCACCTTCTATTCGGGAAAATGGTCACAGACCATGCTGGAAAGCCGTAACTAGAATGACACAACTCCATCTTATTAATTCAACAGTCTTTACTGTTCCTATAGCTACCGGAGTCCCATGAGTAATTTTTAACTTTAATTTCATAAGCATATATTTCATGTTAGTACTTTGATATCTGAGAAGAAGTGAAGAAACCTCACCTGAGAATTGGAACGTTTTGTGCTATGAAAGATCTCATGCGGGTGAAACGTGCCCTCCTTTCAATTATGAGAAAAGTCACTGACAAAGTTCAAATGACCACAACGGTGAGAAGCAGAGCCCAGCCCACACCTGAAAGCCTGACTCAGGCCCCTCTGCTCCACTCTGCTAGGCTGAAACGTGCAGGCTTGCAAAATTGTTTGGCGCAGCACAGAACTTCACATATTTTCCAGCATACACTGCAGATTAAATACTTCAGGCAAAATCACTTTACTAACAATTTCTATTTCACTACAATCTTTTTTGCTTTAAGAAAATATCAGATTTCAGGTCTTTAGAAGCGATCTATACAAGTTTAAGATAACTATGAAGAGAAAGCAGTGTTATCAGCAAACAAAATTTTAAAGGAACATACAAGTTTCTTCACTTACTGCTTTATCTCCCAGAGCTGTTCTGAGACTAAGTCTCACTTTAAAAGCATTTTCTGCATCTGTCAGGGAGAGAAAAGACAGAGAGCACTATATGATGATAAAATCTGCCAAAATGGAACCTGATAGATGCTAATATTTAATGCAACTCGAATCAACAGAATTGCAAGTAAACTGCCCCAGATACTCCTGGAAGTTTAACTGCAATCACCTTAAATGGCTGAAATTTTAATTTCAAACTCATAAAACATTCACAGGATCAACTTTCAAGCCATGACACGACGGCAGATTTAGAAAAATAAAGAAGGCTTTCAGGCAGAGACTTGTCAATCATTTAGAAAACTGTTCATCTATTTTGAAGTTTCAAGGCTTACGTACCTGGCTGACAGAGTTCGGCATGAATAGCACTCACTAGAAAAAAGAGCAGCCACAACATTCTTTCAAAGTGGGAAACACAAGGCAAACGGAGGGAAAAAAATCCACCCTTTGCTTAAAGCTGCCTTAGCCATTCTGTGACCCGGATTAGAATATCAGACAAACAAGCAAGCCACCACCTAAAAGGTTTAATGATTACCCCCATCATCTGGGTTAATACTTTGAGAGAAGCAGCCCATCTCCTGTCAGTTATTTACGAAAATCTGTTTGGAAAACAGATTAGCTGTCCTTTCCAAATTCTACCTCCAAAGAATGTTTTCTCTGCTGACCCAAAAGTCGGAATCCTCCCCCCACCTTTCTTCTGTTGTTGTCTGGTTAAATGCACGGTGGAAAGCATTAGTCCTTTCTGGAGGTCTACCTTGGCATGATCTTCCCATCTTTTCAGGGCTGAAATATCTCTGGCATATTGATAGACTCTCTTAATTTAGGAAACAAACATCACTCCTTTCTATCTCTGGTGAACAAAGGACACCCTTCCAAGACTGGCCTCATTAGACTCTCACCTCCACAGGTAAACATTCAGGAGAGTTTCCAACTCAAAAAGAATGGTTTTGCTCAGCGCTAAGCTCTGGTAGCTGTGTAAAATCAAAAGTTAATGATGTACAGCGGTGTGATCCAATGGAACATTCTGTGATGATGGAAATGTTCTATATCTGCACTATACACTATGTATACAATACAGACGCCACTAGGCATAGGTGGCTGTTGAGCACTTGAAATGGGGCTAGTGCTGCTGAGAAAATGAACTTTTATTAAGTTAATTTAATTTAAGTAGAAACATGTGGCTAAGCAACTACATTGCTCAGTGCAGCTACATGACAGTAATTAGGAGCTACCAACCATGAACTAGCTTTGCTGAATTGTTTCTCTAATCCTCAAAACAGCAGCCCACAGTTGCTGTGGTATAATCATCTTACATACGAGGAAACCAAGGATCCAGTATTTAAGGTATTGCTAGCAACAGGGAGTGGAATGGGTGTCACTTTACCAGCCTGGATGACTTACACTTGAACCCTATCTCCACCACACTGAACCCGACTGTGTCTCAGGGTCATCACTGATCAAAACTGAAATTGTAACGAAACCTCAGAGATGATCTGAGGACTACGGCAGTGAGTGGAGAAGAATCTTTCCCCTAGTGGGCATTCTACAGGTGCTGATCAAGCCCCCCAGCGGGTCAGTGTCAGGACTTTCCTCTCTACCACACCGCCTCTGCATGTGTTCAGTCCCCACATTCCACCTCATTGCTTGAAAACCATGAATAGAAAAAGTAGATCGGGTGACCCTGCTGTTAAATGGACAATCTTGGTTTTTAAAGCAGCAACAAGAAAAATATCAACAGCTACACTTCTCATTTCCCCTTCCTGGTTAGGGTGATAGCTTATCATAGATGACCCAATGCTGTTGGCTAACTCCACTTAAGAGCTTTTCCTCATCTCCTTCACCTTGGTTGCCAGGGCACAGAGTCAGGAAAAGTTGTACTAGAGAGAGAAGTGGCCAAAAGTTAGCTTAGTAGTCATTCCAGAAATTTCACTATTAGATGAAATGGAAATTTCCTAGAAGGAAGGGCCCGCATAACTGACCGCTGAAAATAAAGTCAGACTAGATGAAGTTATCTTAGGAGATGTTAGACTAGATAAAGGCATCCTGGGGGCAGGGGGTGGGGAATAGACAGAGGCGGTAACAAACTGATTATTTGCATCAAGGAACAAAGCCCTGTTATCGAGATAGAAATCTGATTCAGCCTTCTTTTTACCTTAAAACTTCATAAATATATCAAATGTCTCTCTTCTGCTTTTACTTAGTCACTTATGTGACGAAGCTTGAAGACAGTAAAATTCTGAGTTTTTGTCAGTGTAAGCCGCTCATTTGAAAAGAGAAGAAAATCTCTTCTCTTCTGAATTATGATTTCTCAATGTTTGTTTTCTCATTTTTAAAAATAGAAAAAAGAATAATAGAAGTTCTGTACAGAAAATACAGAGAAGCAAAAAGAGAAAAGTACAAAATACCCATACTACTACCCACATGGACGACCAATGTGAATATATTTTAATAGTTGAAACACACCTTCCTTAGCCTTGGATCTTCTTGTATGTTCTCGTGTGATGTTATTGTTGTTTTGTTTCACTGTAGTGGCCCTATGGGAACAGGGAAACATCATGGTAGCAATCACATGGGCCCTTGTCTTCTTCCTCACCATGAAGGGAAAGCTGCTCCTCCATGGGATCTGGTGACTCGCTTTATTTTTATTTATTTATGCATGCATGTATCCATGCATGCCACACTGTCTGGCTTGCGGAATCTTACTTTCCCGACCAGGGCTCGAACCCGTGTCCTCGGCAATGAAAGCACAGAGTCCTAACCACTGGATGGCCAGGGAATTCCCTGGTGAGTCACTTTAAAATTGATAGATCATGAGATATATCAAATTTATTTTATTCCTAGTTTACTGAAAATTCCCTTAATTGAATTGTATTCATAACCTATATTGAGTTGTATCACCTGCCTTTTCAGTATCTATTAATATGATCCGAGAATTTTTACCACTTGGTACATTATAGTTTAAAATTTCTTTACACTGATCCAACCCTTAGATAAGCTCAGTTTGATGATTTCTAACATGCTTCTGGACTTAGTTACTGTGTTTTTCTTTCTTTAGGTTTTTAAATCCATTTTTGTAGAAGAATATTTAGGTTCCTTTTCAAGCGCTGATTCTTTTCTCCAGCCCTCGTATTACCATGTTGAAAATGGTACAGAAAGATTTCTAACATTGTCTATGTTTATAAATACTTGAAAATGTAGAAGAAATAAAATTTTCAGAGTTGAAGATTCTGGACCATACGTATTTCGGAGGAAGAGTTCTTTTAAAATTTTCTTATATTGTCAGTAATTTCAGGTTTCATATTTCTTTCTGAGTCCCTTTTTGCTGTTTACAGTATCCAAGAAAAGCATTCACTTCATTAAAATGTTCCAGTTTTCTCATGAACTTTATACAATATTTCCCATAAAATACTCCATTCACTGTTACATTCCCTTTATATTTTCTAGTTATATGTTAATTTTTTCTCATTTCCCCTTTGTTCTTTCCAGATATTTACCTATTTTTTGTTGTTTAATCAAAGGACAAGATCTTGCATTTAATTTTTAAGTCCTTTCTTTCTGCTTTCTGATTCATCCATCTTTACATTTATTAAGTCTTTACTCTTTCGGTCATACTGGTTTTCTTGTTCTTTTTATAACCCTTGAGTTGGCTAATAGGCTTATTTATTTTTAATCTTTCTCAGTTAATGGGAAAATATTTGTGGCTATGAATTTTCCTTGGAGTACTGTTCTGGCCACATGACATATGAAGTACAGATGTACAGTGATCTCATTCTATTTTCTAAATAGTCTATAATTACAGTTTTAATGTTTCTACACCTGAGTATTTGCTTTTAAGAGTATCTGTCATTAGCAAAAGAAACAGCAGCCAAAAATGAAATGATTTAAAATACTGACTTTTTTAGGTCTGTCAGATGAATAGAGAGAGAAAACGTATAATGATAAAATAAGACACTGTCAATAACTTGATTTAAAATATGAAGCCTCTTACAAGGTCTGGATCACTTGGAACATGTTAAAAATGATTTAACAACTAAAGAGCTTGAGAGTTCAATAAAAGACGTAGAACACAGAACTAGACGCTATTGTTCTTGCCTCTCAACATACTGGGTATTTTTCTTCCACTTTTCAAAATTCTGTACATACTTACCCTTTATTTTCAGGCACAATTTTAAGCATTAAACCTCCAGAGAATTCATATCAAACTTGCTTCATACAATGTTCATTTCAGCAATTTCACAAATAGGAGCTTAATAATTTATCAGTAACAGTGCTAATGATGACAAATAAAGCATTTTCAATCATTCTGAACATGGTCCTATTTACTGCCAATGTTTAAAGTTTAGAGAACGCAGATAAAAAATTGAGACTACTGTAGCCATGAGCAATATGAAAGGCACTGAGTCTCCTGAGACAGGAAAGAGAAAGTGATTTCTCTGTGCTTTTTCGTACTCCACAACACTACTGGATAGCACTTTCTTGGCACATAACTATTGATCTACTGCTCTGGAGGGTGAATTAAATATGAGGTCACACGAAAAGAAAACACGTGAGTTGTTCTTTTCATTCACACAAGATGCCTTTTAAAGTACATCAGAATTGTAAACGCATGTGGGGGATTATGTATGCTCCATTTACCTGCAATAAAACAAGATGTAGCAGGGAGAACCAATGTAGCTTTTAAATTTTGAAGCTGATTGTTCTGTTTCATTGTCACAAACATGTATTTTGTAAACCTATACAACCTTGAACACTGTGAGCTTCCATTTTTTAATCTTTAAACATCTTAACCACTATTACAGGTCTATCTCAATGATCATCTCCTTCGAGAAATCTTTCTTTCCTTTGTTTTTGTTATAGATTTTTAGCTGTTACTATTTGTTGTGGACTTGTCTAATCTACTAACATTTTATTCTCTCTTTGTCCTGTGTTCCCATAGCATTTTGTTCACATTTGTACATGGATCTATTGCCAACATGATTTGCTTTTGGGTCCTACAAAGTTTAAGCTCCTGGAGGGCAGGGACTATATTTGGTTCCATTTGCATTTCTCACGGCCCATGAATATTTGGTAATTTAATAACACTGAATTGACTTATTTGAATCATAAATGGGCAGTTTAAGGAGCTCAAGACTGTGGAAATGAAGTATCATGAGGTACACTGCAATTTTTTTGACATTCCCAGCCAGAGAAAAACAACTCCCAGTATCTTTGATAAACAACGAACCCTGGGCTTTGGAAAATTTTTGTCTCTACTCCCGTACCTTATGCCCTTTTTAAGATGAGAAAAAAAATCTGAAGCTATGATATTCGAAGGCTCATCAAATTTTGTAGGTTAATCAACAACTGTAACCATTATGAACCTTGCCTTTTTTTCACACAGGGTAAAAATTTTCTAGTTCAGAGAAAGTTAATCACTAATGTTTGGAAATAAAAATTAATTCAGACAAACTGAGTGAGTGTAATTCTGCCAACTTTATATTCCTAAGGTAGCAATTTAAAGGACGGTTTCATAAACAGGATGCATATGCGCCTGTCTGCATGAAGGCCAATACATTAAAATAAGTCCTATGTAGAATGTAAATTGCTGCAGCTACTATGGAAAACAGTACACAGGTTCCTTAAAAACTAAAAATAGAGCTACAATAGGATCCAGCAATCCTACTCCTGGGCATATATCTGGAAAAGATGAAAACTCTAATTTGAAAAGATACATGCACTCCAATGTTCACAGCAGCACTATTTACAATAGCCAAGACATGGAAGCAACCCAAGTGCCCATCAACAGATGATAGGCTTAGAAGATGTGGTATAGATACACAATGGAATATTACTCAGCGATAAAAAAGAATGAAATATTGCTATTTGCAGCAATGTGGACGGACCTAGAAAATATCATACGAAGTGAAGCAAGGCAGACAGGGGAAGACAAATGTTACATGATATCAATTATATGTGGAATCTAAAAAATAATGCAAATGAATCTTTATACAAAACAAAGACTCACAGACATAGAAAAGAAACTTATGGTTACCAAAGGGGAAAGGTGGGGGATAAATTAGGAGTATGTGATTAACAGATACACACCACTATACATAAAATGGATAAGCAACAAAGATTTACTGTATACCACAGGGAACTATATCCAATATTTTATAGTAAACTATAATGGAAAATAATCTGCAAAAATATATATAACTGAATCACTTTGCTGTACACCTGAAACTAACACAACATTGTAAACCAACTATACTTCAATGAAAATAAATAAATAAAAATTTTAAAAATAAAAATGAAAAAAATTAGTCCCATGTAGTAAAAACAGGGCTTTACTGACATTTCTTCCTGAATGTTTAACTCTTTCCATCTTTGCGTGGGTGTGGTATTAAGTGTTTTCTCTGGACTTCACTGGTGGGTCAGTGGTTAAGAATCCGCCTGCCAATGTAGGGGACACAGGTTCGAGCCCTGGTCCAGGAAGATCCCACATGCTGCAGAGCAACTAAGCCCGTGCGCCACAACTACTGAGCCTGCATGCCACAACTACTGAAGTCCATGTGCCAAGATCCCGTGCTCCGTAACGAGAAGCCACCACAATGAGAAGCCCGCGCACCACAACGAAGAGTAGCCCCAGCTCACCGCAACAAGAGACAGCCTGTGCCCAGCAATGAAAACCCAATGCAGCCAAAATAAATTAATTAATTAAAAAAAGAGTTTTCCCACAGTTTTGGCAAGTCATGATATTCTTTCTAGGCTAAAGATTATTGTAACCATGCTCTATGGAGTAGCATTTTCCATTCTTAATCTTATATCTGGCTGCCAGTTAGTGTCACCCAGTCACATTTAGCCCTGCCAATAGGTTGCCTTTACCAACCTTTACAAAGAGGTAGAGGGGCCATGTATCTTTCAGGTTAGATGCTCTCATTTTCATAACAGAATTTTAAGCTACCTTCATTCTGCTTGATATACAAAGCATATGAAGTAATCAACACATCAAAGTTTCTGCCCTTAAGTTTTGGCCAATGGCAGTGACCTTGCTCTTTCTACTGTCTGAAAACATCAAAAACTTACAGTACGGGGCTTCCCTGGTGGCGCAGTGGTTGAGAGTCCACCTGCCAATGCAGGGAACACGGGTTTGTGCCCCAGTCTGGGAAGATCCCACATGCCGCGGAGCGGCTGGGCCCGTGAGCCATGTCCGGAGCCTGTGCTACACAACGAGAGAGGCCACAACAGTGAGAGGGCCGCGTAAAAAAAAAACAAAAAGAACTTACAGTACGAAATGTTGTTTTTGAACACCACCTAGAAGACGTGCATGCAAGACCTCTATTACTACACATCAGAGATGCCAGATAGGTTGTTGCAACCACTCATCCATCCTGGACCCACAACAGACATTGTTAATCTATTACAGAACATTTTCCTTCGGAGCCTGGACTCAGCCACAAAACTTCCCAATGCAGTTATTCAGTCAGTCAACATGTGAGCTAAAACTTACTTGCCATTGTGGGGAATGATGATATAAATGCTGCCCTGGCTAAGCCATACTACCAAGGGCCTGTGATCTCAAATAAACAGGAAAGTCTCGGTGGTTCATAAAATTGATTTAGTTGTGCTATGTGATTGTGACAACAGTTTGCATTGAGGGGATCTGTATGAAACTCTTTATGACACTTACACTTCATGACACTTGTTTCCTACTTAGTTCATAGCATCATTATAATGAGGAATCAGGATTTCTGTTGGGACTAAAAGTCAAGAAAAACTGTGCTTCTCAAAAACAAACAAATAAACATGCAGGGCATTATGCTAAGTGAAATAAGCCAGACAGAGAAAACAAATACCATATGATCTCACTTATATGTGGAATCTAAAAAACACACATACACACAAAAAACAAAACACCGAACTCACAGATACAGAGAACAGACTGCTGGTTGCCAGAGGCAGGGTGTGGGGGTGGGTAAAATGGGTGAAAGTGGCGAAAAGCTACAAACTTCCAGTCATATTGATACAATAAATAAACCATGGGGATGCAATGTACAGAAAGGTGACTACAGTTAATACTGTGTTGCATATTTGAAAGTTGCAAAGAGAGTAAACCTTAAAAGGTCTCATCACAAGAAAAAAAATTTGTAGCTATGTGTGGATGTTGACTAGACTTATTGTGGTGATCATTTCACAATTATATAAATATTGAATCATTATGTATACCCCTGAAACCAATAAAATGTAACATGTCAATTATCCCTCAATTAAAAAAAAAGAGACCAGCACCTACCAAGTCCTTTTCCACCTGTAACTGACCCCCTTACCACATCTTCCCTAGCTTTCTCATCAATTCTTGTCCCATCCAAACCCAAGCTGGGGAACTTCAGGCTATAAGCTCCTTAAAGTTTGTCTTGTCACTGGAACATAGTACTCCATAAATATGACTTCAATGAATGAATAGCTGAATGGCTAATGGAAAGTGCCCTTCCCCTAGGAGTGCCCACTCAGAGGTTTCTGGACAGGAAAAAAAAATGAAGCTGGTAATAACCTCTTCACTTTTCTCCTGTGGACCCAGAATTGTAAATGGAGAGAGTAAAGAAAATTAATCTCAAAGTAGAGGGACAGAAGCAGAAATCTAAGTGTGGTGTTGTCTCCACAGGTCCTAGACAGCAGGAGGGCACAAGGACCTAGAAAAGTCGTCTGAAGCAGACATCCATCAGGAAATAGAGGAGTGTGCTTACTCCATGCAGCCCGCTAGCATTTAAAGTCGGCTGGGAAGCTGGTAGGAATACAGTTCCAGTTGGTCCTCAGTTACGTTTCCTATCCGGTTTCTGCTCTTGGAGTTGTGGTGTTTGGAACTGGGAGACGTATGAAGAAAATCCATTTTTAGGCGAGAAGCAGAGATCCGCAGGCTCTTCTCACCCTATACACGCCACTAACATCTAGCTCCGAGACCTGGGCGACTTTCTCCTGAAATTCGTGAGCCCCGCCCGCTTCTCTGCAGCTCCTCAGGACCAAGCTCGGCCAGCAGAGGGAGAGCAGGAGGCGTGGACCAGGCCATAGTCCAACCAGAAGGGGAGGGTCTGGGAACCCAGGGAGTGGCCATGAAGGAATGCAGGGAAACGCGCATGCGCGGAGTTAGCGTGATCAATGGGGATCTCAGGGTCGTACAGTGCAGCATGGGTGGAGCGCCGGGATTGGCCAGGACAGAAGGGAGTGGAATATAGAGGGGATGGAACGTAACCCGGGCTTGAGGGGCGGGGTCTGAACACCGGGGGAAGGAGCGTCAGCGACGGCCACATCAGGAGGGGCGTGGCCTAGGCGGAGAACAGAGGCTTGACCTGAAAATGTGGGACTCAGTCAGTGCGTAGCCGCTCGTAACAGCAAGACAGGCTTGGTCGAGACTGCGGGAGAGGTGGGCAGAGGAATTACCAGAGTGAAAAGCATTGAAATGGGCACAAGAGAGCGGCGTGAGGTCAGCGAAAGGAGGGTTGCCCAGAGGATAAGAGGAATGTGAAAGGACTCGGATAAGGGACGTGGACGCCGATGAGGAGGCGGGGCCACGGAGTAGCGTATGGGACGCAAGTGACGTAACAGAAAGGAGGGCCTTGGTGTAGGCGCAGTGTAAGGACTTACCGTGAACGTGGGAGCGGCATGTCCGTGGGGGAGTGGCCTTACAGTTCTAAGGTGTGCAACAAAGATGGTCCGGCTCCAAGGAGGGGTGGGCCCACGGCGAGGCCAGGTGTGAGACCAAGATAGCGCACCGGCGCGTGACTGCGGCCGGAGGCCCGGAGCGATGGCAGCAGGGGCGTAGTCAGGACAGACAGCAGGTGCAGAGCTGGGTGGAAAACAGGTTCGGGCTCCAACACGGGGAGCGTGGCCAGGGCGGGACTTTAAGCTTCGTCAGGACGTGGGCCAGGCGCGCTGGGACGTGACGTGATAAGCGAAATGACGTGTCCTGGCGTGAGGGGCGCGGCCAGGTAAAAGGGGGCGTGGCCAAGATGGCCACGTGTTTGAATCTCTTATCCCGTTAGCGAACAGAGTGGTTCCTGTTCTGGGAAAGGTTCGGGTAAACTCCGGCGGCGATGTGGAGCGTGGGCAGCAGGGGAGCGTAGGCTAGCAGAGAGAAGAGGGATCTTCTCATACACACGATCATGCGCTTCAGTGGGCCCCAGAGCCGGGACAGCTGTTGGCCCGGCTAGGATGGCCACAGTCCTGGCGGGGCTTCTCTGTACGATGGGGGTAGGGGAGGCAGGGAGTCGCTCCACCTCTACTCTAATCCTGTTCTTCTGCTCTGAGGGTCACCAGAAAACTACACCCCCTTACGGTTTTGTGCATTTAAAGGTAGAACAGCTGCCCTAGAGAGTCTGGGAAGTAAGAGGGTTGCAGTTTCAGAAACCAAGGCCCAGCGAACTGGATTCACTCGTATCTGCGTTGTTGATTTTCTTCCTGACTATACCAAGGGCTACGGACGGATTCACAACCACCCCCGGGGCAGAGGATCAGCAGCTATATCATGTGGACAAGTCTGAGTCTTCTCTACTCCTCAATTCTTTCTTCTGTCGTTTTTCTTTTGTGTCCCGACCTGGAGCTAGAGGGGAGGAACCTACCAAATACAGACGCTGTTGGTGGCTGTAATTCTTTGTGGCGTGAGTTGAAAGCTACTGCTCAGAGGATGCTGGAAAGTCGTTTCTGTTAGAGTAATTCCCTCTTGTTTATTTTTGCTGAGAAAGCTTGAGAAATATGGGGAGATAATGAAGATGTGTACACCTTATGTCGAGTAGAGTTCATTCTCTGTCAACCACTGAAAACCACATTGCTTTCTGCTTTCCCTTCTTCCTTTGCTGACAGTCTGGTCATCTCCACTCTGCTGCTTAAAAGTCTTGCTGGAGTATGGAGAGAAGTTGGAAGTCTCTGGTGAAAGAAGCTTGTCCACTGCGACACCAGGAAGCCCTCCACCTACTCTCTTAATCTTCAGTGATCACCATTCTTCCTGCTTCTTCCCACAACACACATTCTCATTCTGTTCACTTTGGGTTTTGGCCACTTTCTGAACATCTGCTTGTGCACGTGGTTTTCCTTCAGTCTGGAATGCCCTTCTAATCCTCTTGGCAAACTCCTTTTCATCTTTCAATACCCAACACAAATGTCCCCTTCTTAGTGAAATCAGCATAGACTCCTCTGAGCAGTCTACATCACACCCTTCTCTGTGGTCCCACAGCACTTTTAGAAACCCTTCTTCAAATCACACTTGCTTTATCATTTTAATTTAATGTGTGCTTCTGTCACTAGACTTTGAACTCTGGGAGGTCAAGAATTGAGTTTTTATTCCTAGCACCCAGTGCAATGTCTGACACATGGTTGGCACTTAGTAAATGTGGAATGAATAAATAAATCAATGAATGACGAAATACATACATGTTATTGGGTGACCACAAATATAAAAGGTCTTTTTCTTGCCCGACTAGCCTTTTGCCCTGTATAGTTGACCCTTGAACAATGCAGGGGCTAGGGGTGCCAACCACCTCGCAGTTGAAAATCAGCATATTTAACTTTACAGTTGGCTCTCCTTATCCTCGGTTCTGCATCTGTAGATTCAAGCAACAGCGGATGGTGTAGTACTGTAGTATGTATTTATTTTTTAAAAACCCATGTATAAATAGACCTAAACAGTTCAAACCTGTGTTGTTCAAGGCTCAACTGTATTGCAATTTTATCATTTAAAATCTGACTAAATAGTATTGCTATTTAATATAAAAGTTATTTGTAAAGTCAGCAAGCAGAGGAACATTACCACATATTCAACACATACAGAAAATAAATTTCTAGCAAAGTTTTAACTTCACGCCCTATCTTCTACATCAGTTATAGAATCTATACACAGAGATATATGTATGAACAGGAAATACTGTTTATAGTAGTAGATGGAAATGTGTATAAAAATGAAAAGACACATTTTTCATACATTCAAAAAAGTCCAAGGAGGATTCTGGGTATATACCCCAAAGAATTGAAAACAGCATCTTGAAAAGATATTTGTACACCCATGTTCACAGCAGCATTATTCACAATAGCCAAAAGGCGGCTGCAACTCGAGTGTCCACGAACAAATGAAGGGATAAACAAAATGTGGTATATACAGCTGACACTTGAACAACATGGGTTTGAACTGCACAGGTCCACGAATACGTGGATTTTTTTTTCTAAAGTAAATATTCCAGTACTACATGATCCCCAGCTGGATGAATCCAAGAATATGGAGGAATGGCAGATATGGAGGGCTGGCTATGAGGTATACTCAGATTCTCAACTTTGTGGAGGGTTGGTGCCACTGACCTCTGTGTTGTCTACGGATTAACTGTACATACAATGGAATATTATTCTGCCTTCAAAAAGAAGGAAATTCTGACACATGTTACAATACGGATGAACGTGGGAACATTATGCTCAGTGAAATCATCCAGTCATAAAAAGAAAAATACTGTATAATTCCACTTAAGTGAGGCACCCAAAAGTCAAATTCATAGAAACAAAAGGAAAATTTCATTGCCAGGGGCTGGAGGGCGGGGAAAAATAAGGAGTTATTATTTAATGGGTACAGAGTTCTGAGGATGGATGGTGCTGACAGTTGCACAGCAGTATGAATGTAGTTAATACTACTGAACCATATACTTAAAAAAAGGCTAAGAGAGTACATTTCATGTTATGTGTATCACACCACGAAAAAAAGAGTCCAGTGAGTCCCGTGCCACTGCTAACAAAAGAGGTCCCCGCTCCCATGGAGGCCTTGCGATGTGGCCTGTGCTGACACGAAACTGTCCCTTTAACTCCCGATGAGACCACAGACAGGTCTGGCTCTCATCTGAGTTATCTGCAGTCTTCCAGTTCCACAAGGAAAGCGCACCCGTTATTCCAGACGCGGAGGCAGGTGGTCGTTTCGTAAGAGATGGTGAGTAGTTCTAAGCCAGGATCGTAGACACTGTCCCTCCACTGGACGTTGATGGGAGACTGGCACTCACTTCCCGGGACCAGGTCCACACTCTCCCAGAGAAGGTGCACTAGGAGAAAGCACATCGGGTCTGTCCTCGAGATGACACTAGCTGGAATCCCATTGTGGGTATGATATGGTCCCATGTAAGCGTGTATTCTCGGTTCACCTCTTATGTGAGCCAGCTGTAAGGATTAGGCAGCCATCCTGCAAAGCCTGGGTAGAATGTTAGCATTGCTAAGGCCCCTGGAGTCCTGCCGCATGGGTAGCTATGACACTGTATATATTAAGGTGTACACGTACACTCTGTCCCACACGGGTGCTGATGACATCACTGACGGTGATTTTTCTACCAAAGAGTCAAGCGCCAGGTCTTTGTGGCAAGTCCCTGATAAATCTCTGGAAACTTCTTATAACAAAGAAAGAGCTATCCACACATGATGGATGGAAGCCACATTTATAATTCGGGTGGTCCAGCTCTCTGCCCTTTAGAATCAGCACGGATGGGCAGAACTGAGACCAACAGGAAAGCTGGACAAAATATGAATCAATATAAATCATTACCAACGACCCTCTGAACCTCACCCCACCATTGAGAATGAGTCTGAGGATTGGCGAAAGTGACAAGGCAGCTGCTGCCCAGTCAGCCCCCGCTGTGCATGACAGGGTCATTGGCACTCCACTTGTCGTAAAAAACAAGCTTGCCTCTGGTTTCCTCTTACAGAGGAGACGGTTCTCTTCCTGAGATAGCTGCCCAAAGCAGGATCTTAACCTTGGATTTTTTGGTACAAGTGCCCCAGCAGCATAGACACAGAGCGCTCCAAGGCAGTTTCTGGACCAGTGGTTCTCAAAGGAGGGAGCGATTCTGACCCCGGGGGACATTGGGCAATGTCTGGAGACACTCTCGGTGGTCAAAACTGGAGGAGGGTGCTACTGACATCTAGTGGGTAGAGGCCGGGGATGCAGCTAAACATCCTACGTATATAGGCTGGGCTTTCACAGGAAAGAATTACGTGGCATCAAATATCATTAATGCCAAGGTTGAGAAATCTTGGTCTAGAGCAGAAAGCAATAGGCAAACTCAGGGCATTCCCTTTCCCCCCCCCCCCCCACCCCCCCTCATTTTTTCATATAATGTGGTAACCTCGTCTCTAGAGAGGTCTGAACCCAACGTTTTGGGTTTTCTCCCTTAGTGTAAAATAACTTCTGAACAACAAGAACTTACTTTAGAGAAGGAGGACTTTCTGTTTCAGAAATCTAAAATGAAAAATGCATATGAATTGGTACAATAGTCATATTGTTATCAGATTAGAATGCAAGTTTCTTGCAAGGAGGAGCCATACCTCCCTCCCTTTTTTTCGTGCCCTGTAGTGCCCTACTGGGCATAGGCCCTTTGAGTATTGATTATCCAAATGCTATTGTTGGGATAAAAAGCTGTATTTGATTATTTTTTTAATTGTTTTTTTATTAATTTTTATTGGCGTATGGTTGCTTTACAATGTTGTGTTAGCCTCCACTGCACAACAAAATGAATCAGCCATACTGATTAATTTTTAATTTGATATTTTAAAACTTCCAGAAACCCCGAGAACAGCCATGATTCAGTCTTAAAGCTGCCTGCCAGCACAAAGAAACCTGACAACACTGTCCGCTCTGAGATGCTCAGACTGAGGCTGAGGGTTTGAGCATTCACACCCTTCCATACAAGCTCGTGCAGGTCTCGTAAGGAGACTAGGGGAGAAGGGAATAAGGAGCACATCCCTAAGACGATGCTCTCTTTCACCCAAATCATCCTCCACTTCATTCAGGAAATGGCCTAGAGTCTACTCTCTCACCCACACAAACACCAGCCCAAGGAAACTGGGCCTGTTCCTTCAGCTGCTCTTGTATGGTCATAATGCTCCCGTCAATTTGTATGTCCCTCGGTTCACAAGTTCAGCTTCCAGGTTTTCTTTCCCCCACCCACCTCCTCCTTTAGGAACCCGGAGCATCCCCCAACCAGAGAGCCCTTGTCCCCTTCACTGTCCCCTTCATGAAGCCAGCTTTTGCCCAGGGCTCGTTTTGCTAAAGATAAATTCACATTTTTGTTCTCTCCTCCCTTCCTCTTCCTGCATTTTAACAAAATACAGATTAAAATGATTTCTTGATGGTTACTCAGACTTCCCCTCAAAGTCGGAAGGTGATTACGTCTTCTGACTAACAGAGCCTGCGTTTCCATCTTCTTCTCGTGTGGGGAGAATGAAACAAACAGAGAGAGTGATTCTGTCAGCCATGGTTTAAGGGCACGACGTCGCACTGTCATTAGGAAGGTGTCACTAATGTAACACTGACAGCAACACAATCCCTTTAGATTCCACAGTGAGGATGTGCTCAGCTTTAGTTCCTGTTTACATGACTGGTCCTGTCTTTGATTTACTTTGTGCTTGTACCACCTTCAGCTCCAGCCTCGGGGGTGTCCGTCTTTCGGGATCATTCCTGTCTCAGCTGCTCAGTTCTTGCTCCTTCTCAGAAATCAATCTCCCCTCATTCAGCTCAGGGCTGGCTCCTCTTCTTGACTTAATTGTCACCTCTTCAGCAGAAGTGTCACCTCCGCACCTCCCTATCCTCTTATGCGATCGCCTCTTTTTTTTTTATTAATCATAGCATTCTGATCTTTTCCTTCAAAACATTTATTACATGGGTATGATGATAAGTATATGCATATATGCTTAGTTATCTGCACCCTCACGGCTCTGCAAGCCCCATGAAGAACTGCGCTGGCTTTCAGTCCCTGCTTGTAGATTGAATGTATAAGATAAAGAGCATTACTGGGAAGGGGTCATTCCCGTTTTATCTTTATTTCCTTTTACTCTGCTGAGCGCCGCATTGTTTTCTCCTTAAGGATCTTTGAGGTTTATCCCTTCTTTGTCCAGCCCATGATGCCAGCCTCATTCAGGCCCCTGTACCACAGACTTTTCCTCAAGGAAAGGTCCTCTTGCTCACTTTTCCTCCTCTCTTACTCCCCTCTACTGTGTTTTGCCATCCATCAGTTTTCCTAAATTACCACCTTCATCATGTTGTTCCCATGTTAAAGACTATGCGAAGTCCAAGCTTCTGCATCCAAGCACCGAGGTATTCCTAGTAGGAACCCACCTCGCCCATCTAATTTTATTTCTCCTCATTCTTCCCAAGCTCTGCTCTTGCCACACTATTCTAGAACCTTGCCAGGCTACTCCCCTTGGTCAGTCAGTGAGAAGTGCTGAAACTGTAGGATACCCTACTGGGCTTTGAAGACTTAGGACAAAGTCCTGTAAACTACCTCACTAATAATCTTTTTATTGATTACATGTTACAGTGATAATATTTTGGATATAGCGAGTTAAAGTATACAACTAAACTTAATTTCGCCTGTTTCTTTATTCCTTTCTTAGTGTGACTGTTAGAAAATTTAGAAGTGTCTATGTGGCTCGCATTATCTATCTTTTGGACATTATTGCTCTATACCGACACTAGCTTTCTCTCTGGTGCCTTGCCCTGTACTGTCCTTTTTCTTGAGATGGGCTATTTCCTCATCAAATTGAACGCCATCCTAGCAGGCCTAGGGCTTATTGCAGTGATGGGATACACAGGGACCCTCCATGTGACTTTGTTAGGGATGGTCACAGAATCACAAATTGCCTTGTTAGAGCATCAGGGCTGTAAAAGGCACTTTCATGCTGAGCCCAGGTAAGCACAGCATCACATGCAGTTACCAGTGCAGGAGACTAAGGCCCACATTTCCTGGTGGTCAGTTCAAGGCTATTTGTTAGTTCACTGTAGCTGCAGATACCCCTGAGGCCATTACTGTAATGCCAAAGGGCTAATAGGTCCACTGTTTCTCAAGATTATTTGAAAATTAATGTAAGACAACACAGTCTGGGTATCCCAGCCTATATTATCTGGGGATTAACGGAATTCTCTGTGAAGACATTGCAAAACAAGCTTTTGAATACTCTCGTTCTCCAGGCTTTATTAGTGCCCTTCAAAATAAATTGGAGAAATAATAGTACAGTTTTCTAACACAGTTCAGTTATAATATAGACTTGTCCTGTCAAATAGAAGTTTCTCTGATGATGGAAATTTCTAATATAGTAAGTGCTAGCCACAGGTGGCCATACAATTTGAATACATTTATATTTACCTGTAAATACACACGTGGGGCTAGTAGCTACATTTTGTACAGTGCTATTCTAATGAGATTTTTCCTAAAAATAAATGTTCCTCTTACTTCTAAAACTAGGGAGATCATGAACGTTAAGAATCAATAGAATAATAACAAATCTGTACCAGTTCCATTCTAGATGACATTCTTTATATTTCATTAAATTAAAAATTAATATTATTAAACTTATTTCCCTATGGTCTAAGATGTCATGCCTAAATCTTTTCTTTTTAATTAATTAATTTATTTTTAAATTCAAGACCCCTTTATTCTCTAGTTCTGCCCACATGGAGACAGCCTCCTTGAAAAGGCGTTGAATTCTTCCGTTTACTTTAACACCTTGTGCTGAAGACACGTGTTCCGAGGTTTCAGCTATGAGATCCACATTCTTAAAGCACTAGTTCTTAAAACCTCATCTAGATTTCTCCCCTTGGATGGGAGGAGATGACCCAAACACAGAGAAGAACAGCCTAGGACTGTGGGCTCTGCTCGTCCAGAAGACCTTGCAGCTTCCCTGACCACCCGGCTGGAGTCAGGATTAGGGCCCTGAGATGAGGGGCACCTGCTGGGCTGCCGCCCCCGCCCCCGTCCCTGCGTCCTGTCCTCTTTACTAGGCTCGCCATCACCTTTATTTACCCTGGAGTTTGGGGATTCTAGACGGTCTCTGTTCACACTTCTGTATCACGCCTTCTGCCTCAGCACTGCTGATCCACACCAAGGGGGAAAAGCACACAGAACTGCTTTTCAGCACACCAACGTTCCACACAAAATTACTCTATAAGTCTGCAGGCTCGTTTTCATCAGAGGACATTCGCAAGGCCATGACTTGCCCCAGCTACCCACTGCCCTTGCCAGCAGACTGGACACACAGGGCGGCCGTGCTGAGTGGTGCACACCGCCCTGGCTCCACTCAGGTGCACTCTCCTGGAGAACTGAGGGCGGTGCCCTGGGCTCATCAGCAGGATCTTTCCCGAAGCCAGTCCTAGAGTGACAAGAGCCACACCTGCAGGTCTATTCCACTGACCAGCCACACAGGACGGAGCTGGGCCTACGGACCTTGGTCTGGATTGTGTTGGCTGGTCCTTCTTGCCGAGGTTCACAGGCCAACAGCCAGTGTCCTTCCTTTCCTGCTCATCACCACACCAGCGGCTCACTGCTTGCTACCTGCTGCCGTCACACGCTTGGCAACCTAGTGTTCTGGGGCCAGCCAAGAACTGAGACCGCAGCAGGCCCCTAGTTCCCAGCATGCCAACTCCCCATTAAACTACTGCTGCCTAGCCGTGTTCTCGAGGCTGCAGAGCCGGGAGAGTGCGGAGAGCATAGCAAGCCACGGGCGCCCCCAGCCCCAGACCCGAGGTGCTCCTCGGAGGCGCCGGAACCTCGCCGCAGCCCCGCCCCCGCAAACACAAACGACCTCTGCGCCCGCCTGTCCCGCGGACCCGGTCGCACCTCCGACCACCGCGACCCAGGATGGAGGCGCGGGGCGCGGGGCTCGGCCTGTGGCGGGCACAGGACCCGAGCTCCTGCCCCGAGGCGGTGCGACCCGCCAAGCCCACCTCCGTCCCCGCCACCGGGAAACCCTAAATCTTTTTTATGTGACAGAAATTTAGGGTAAATTTCACTAGATGATACAAGAAATGAAAGTGATTTTATTTTCATCGTGGGTAATAGATGCAGGCTTTTATCTTTATTTTATCATATAACCAGTCTGCAGGGTTAGGACTGTCAACATTTACTGTCTGTCACTTGAGATCACAGCCAACAGCAGTTTTAGTTGACGCCAGTGATTCCTCGGGGAGAGGGATGGTGCGGAGTGAAGGCAGAGCACAGGGCACAGGCCCCAGTGAAATGCTGTTTCTAAATTTGCCGCAGCCTCCTCCTTCAGTCACTCCCTACTCGGCTCGAAGATCCTAACAATGGTCAGACATCTGAGGGAGGTGCTGAGCATATGACAGTGATGAAGGTGGTGATAATGATAACGACTGTGGTACTAGAGGTCGCTGCCAAGGCCGAGTTCTCAGTGTGTGGCAGGCGCTAGCTAAGGACTTTCCACATTAACTAACCCTCAGCGGTCTTGTGTCACTCTGGGTCACAAGTGTATTGGGCCTTCCGCTGGGGTACTGAGCTTCCAGAATCAATGAGTATCGTCTTTACAACTACACAGATGAGGGACCAGGATATACAAATAGGACATGCTCAGTGGCCCAGGGCAGCAAAGACCAAATATTCTCCTGGGGGAAACAAGGAGGGACAGAGGAATATTCGAAAACCAAAATCAAACGGTGACTGTGACCTGTTTCTTCTAGTAAGTTACGAACAGGAACATTTCATCTGATGTGGGAAATTAATCAAGAGAAGCCCCTACCTCCCTAAGCCAATACTTTCTGGGTTCTGTCAGCATTAAAAGGAGCAAACTATCCTAAAGACAACGAGCATATTGGATTTACTTCCACCTTTCTGTAAATGAAAACAAATACTTTCTGTAAATATAAACAAACAAGAAAATAAGGAAAGCCCTCACACTCACACAAAATTTAGTAACTAGATAAATATGACTACATTTTTTCCATGTTAAGCCTTAGACCGCAAAGTGCCAGTGTTGAGAATAAGCCAGTCCGGGTAGGATGTGGGCCTGATGGTAGTAGGAAGCTGCACCCAGCAACCAGAAATTTATTATGACTCAGACCAGCTCAGTTTAATGAGAACACAGTCAACATCGGAGGGAACAAAATAAACTTACAGTAAAAATATATTTATGAAGAAGTTTCAAGGCAATAGATTTAGCTAGATTAGTATTACTAATAAATCCCTTTTGTAATGTGCAAAACAGGGTCAAAGAGAGTAAACCCAAGGAGGAAAAGTTGAGAAAGCTAGAATCTGTAAGCAAACCAACACTAGAAAACTCTGTGTGAATTCACTGTGAATGGTGGAAAATACATAACTTCTTAGCAGATATGCTTAACCATTTCATTAAACTCATGTCTCCACCAACACACACATTATCCTCTCCGATCATCTCAGGGGTTCTGTACCAGGGTTACTTGGCCCCACAGGGGACACTTAGGGATGCCATGCAGCATCTGCAGTTCACAGTCCACCCCGACAGCACAGGACAACCCACGCCCATGGCAGTAGCACCATGGTGTCAGGGAGGACCATCTGCTGCCTCACTTGATCTGCTGGGTTCACAGAGGAGCACACACTGGCGAGCCGGTCAGCTAGAAGTACCTCTTCTGCAATTTGTAACGAGGGATGGAATATTCCAGAGTATAAAGCTACTGAACTGCTTGCAAACATGAATATGTAAATTCCAGAATGTTCAGACTCACAGAAATAATTCGCAGTCTGTGGATCAATTTTAGTAAAAAGACAGTTGCTAACAAAAAACAATAAAGAAAAGGTTCAAAGTATTTGAAACTTGGGACTTCTTTGACCCATTTCTGCATGACATTATTTTAACAAGTCAAAATTGATGAAGAAAACACCTTTCCACATGGTACTGTGGTAATCATTTCACAGTATGTACGTGTATCAAATCATCATGATGTACACCTTAGACTTAGGTCAGTTATATCTCAATAAAGCTAAGGGAGAAAAAGGCTTTCCATATTTGAACAAACAGAGAAATAATGGGTTATCCTCTCAGTTCTCAAGGCATCTAATCCCACTCTGGAATGCCACTGACATCAGAGCTGCAGACACTCAACACATGTGACTCTTAGGAAACAACCAGGCTTCTGCTCTCTCCAGGCAGTCATGTGCCCACATGCTCGGTTCCAGGTTTTGTAAGTGCAGGTGTAGAGGCTGCAGGGCCTTCCTAGCATGGACCTTGGAATCTGGAACTTTCTCCACTGTGCCTTGCATGGAGAGGCTTGAAGAATGACCCTCAGATGACTCATCATCACCATCTCTAGCTTGAAGTCTTGATCAGGTCCCAAGTAACTTGCAGGAACCTAATAATCCAGAGGCAAAAGGAGGACAGAGGAGGAAAAGCCTTAAACAACACAGGTGGCCGATCCTGTGGAAAACATCATTCAGATTATTAGTATGGGGAGGGGGAGGCCAAATGAGAGTCAGTTTTTTATCCACTCTTATTCCTCAAACTCACTGGTCACCTCATTGGCAGGGTCCTGATGACTGACTCTAGGCACCTTGCCTTTCCCTTAGGGTTACTAAATGTTAGCGGTCCAGAGAAACGACCCTCTTCATCCACAAGAATGAAAGACTCTTTACAGTACGTTTCTTAAATTAAAAAACAAAAATTTACTCCCTGAAATCCAGGTTAATAGTCCAGTATGTTATTTATATATAAGGAGAAACCAAAGATTAAAGTTCCCTCCAGGGAGCCTGAATTAAAAAAAAAAATCAATCGGCATCTGGATTGCTAAAAAAAAAAAAATATGATATATCCTGCCCAAATAGTCATGAGCAGTTTTGAAATCTAAGCTTAAATATAATCTGTGACTCTTTGCGAGTTTTATTTTTCATTAATTTATTTTATTTTTATTTATTTGTGGCTGCATTGGGTCTTTGTTGCTGTGCGGGCTTTCTGTAGTTGCAATGAGCGGGGCATACTCTTTGTTGTGGTGTGCGGGCTTCTCATTGAGGAGCACAGGCTCTGGGTGCATGAACTTCAGTAGTTGTGGCACATGGGCTCAGAAGTTGTGGCTCGCAGGCTCTAGAGCGCAGGATTGGTAGCTGTGGCACATGGGCATAGCTGCTCTGAGGCATGTGGAATCATCCCGGACCAGGGCCCGAACCTGTGTCCCCTGCATTGGCAGGTGGATTCTTAACCACTGCGCCACAAGGAAAGCTCTCTTTGCCAGTTTTAGGTGTAACACTCTGTCCCTTGATCATGGGGAAAATGTAGGAGGCTAATACTGAACTAATCTACAAATAGATTCAATTTGAATATTCATTTATGATTGCATTGATGACCACTCTACACCCCCTGCCCCCCCGTCACACATGCTCACAGTGAATATCTCTGAAGATGATGCTTTTCAAGGCATTCACTGGCGTGTTCTGAAATTATGGTAATATTAATTTTGAATGCTTCTTCCCCACCAAACTCCTCCCACCTACCAATATTGCTTATCCACTTTTCCTGAAAACTCCTATCCCTATACCAAGTGAGTAACCAAGGTCAGAAATGAAAAAAAAATTTTTTTTGGTTATACATTCACTCCACTATAAATTTCAAACTCTTTAGAGTGATTACTTGAGATGCATTCAAACACGTGTTCAGGACACCATGTGCCCTGGCCCTGCTGACCTCTCTGCCTTACCTCCACTTCACCCTCCTGCCTGCACACCAGCCACGTGGACTTTTGTTCTTCCAATTCCTGATGCTCCCTCTAGCCTCAGGGCTTATGCAGATGCTCCTCCTTCCCTGGACCTCCCTGGTTAATTCCTAACCACCCTTTGATGATCACATCTAATATTACTTCCTAGAAGCCCCGCCATGACCATGCCCTCTCTTGGTGAGCCCAACGCCTTCGTGGTCATGGTGCTTACTGCAGTTGAATTAAATAACTGTCACAAATCTACTTTGCATCTCCATCTCTCCAACATTAAAGCCCCATGGTAGTAGGGACGGTGTCTGTCTCCATTATGACTGCATCTTTTAGGGACATGGTGCCTGGCACACGATGGCTGCTTGATGACTATTAGTGGAATGACCCGAGGAGGCTTAGTTGGTGATGGAGAAGATGTTGATCCTAATTTCAAGAACTGAGAGCTGTGAAGTGACTGCCACCATGTTCTCGGAATTTGTAGGGTTATTTATACTTCTGAAACACTTTTTAATGCTAGTCCTTTAAGAGGCAGGTCTCATATCCCTACGCGTAAGACCTGAAGGACCCCCAAAGTCTTGCCTGATCTGAAAGAGGGACCTTCCTGAATATTAACCTAACCTAGCCTCTCAGGTTGAGAATTCTGCCACTAAGCATCTTCACTTCAACATTTCTTTGCTCTAAACACTGTGTTGGGTGCTGGGATGTAGTAAAGATGAAATAGGTCATAAAAAGGAATGAAGTTCTGGTACATGCTGTAATATGCTGAACCTTAAAAATATAATGCTAAGTGAAAGAAGCCAGACACAAACGGTCACATGTGGTATGATTTCATTCGTATGAAATATCAGAACAGGGAAATCTACAGAGACAGAAAGCACGGGTTGGACAGAGGGGGAAATGGGGAGCAACTGATTAATGGGCATGGAGTTTTCTTTTAGGGTGATATAATTGTTTTGGAAGTAGACAAAAATGGTGTTTACAGAACACTGGAAATGTACTAAATGCCCCCAAATTGTATACTTTATAATGGCTAATTTTGGGAATTCCCTGGTGGTCCAGTGGTTAGGACTCCATCCACTGCAGGGGACCTGGGCTCGATCCCTGGTTGGGGAACTGGAATCCTGCAGGCCACGTGCTATGGCCAAAAAATAAAAAAATAAAATAAAATGGTTAATTTTATGTTATGCGAATTTTACCTCAATAAAATAATGCACATCATGCGGGAAGGAAAAAAGTTCTCAGCAGGTGTTGGTGCCTCCTTGGAGTCCGCCTTTTCATGCCAAAGGAGGTCTCTCAGCAATTTGGCCTTGACTGGGGTGCAAAGGCACCAAAAGGGAAACTGAGGGGACAGGAAGACATGTCACTTACTGACCTGAAATTTATTCATTCATACTCTTTCCAAGAATGGCGTTAGATACAAAAAAACACATTATGACCCCAAGCAATGCTGAGCAAGGAGACACACATTCTCATTTCATCCTTCCTCTGTTGATATACTTCACTGCTATTAATTAGCCATGAACTAGCTCTTCTCCCTGTACTGCTGCCCTTGACACTGCTAGCTCTGAGCTGGAGGAAAGGAGGCTGCACCCAAGGGAAAGGAGAGAAAATCACACCTGAGATATGTCCAGTGAAAGCAGGAAGCAGATTTACTTCCTATCACTACCCTGCAAGGCACAAGTAAGAACTCCAGACAGGTCTCTTTATAACTGGCTCTCCACAAGACGTGTGCCCACACAAGTATTGTAACATGAAGCACAGCATGGTGACAAGCCAGACTTTCAGCCCAGGGCCATGCCCTCTGTTGTACACGTCACTTTGCCAATGAATGCACTGAACTAAGGGAGCAGGAATCCATGGTCGCCACATTAAAGGGGACTGATAGGGAGCTTGTGACTCCCAGGGAGGCTCCTCCCCTGCAGGCCTAACTCCCAACCTGGGGTCTTTAGGCCTGTGACACCTAAAGTATGTCTGCACTGCCAAAAGTTGTTTGATATTTTCAAACCAAGTTAAAATCACTTTTGTTTATAGTTTTATGTGTGTTTGTATATATACGTTTTTGGAGGGAGTAGGTACGCCAAAATGTATCTTATTTAAGATATGCAGAGTCTGACACAATTTCAAATAGAGACTGGTAATGAACTTTCAAGATAGTATCTTGATAGTGCCTTGAACCAAATGAGTATCTCATTTTCAAATATCTTAATATTTGAAATATCATTAACTAAATTAACTAAGCAGCCTTAGAGAGTGGATAATTGGCCACCTCAATTCAGAATCTATTTCTGCATTTAAAAATTTTTTTATTTTGGAAAACTTCAAACTTATAGAAACAGTGAAAATGGTAATGGTATGCTGTAATAAAACCACCTATGTACCAAATACTTCATTTCAACAATTATCTGTTGGTGGTTAAGCAAGTTTTATTTATGCCCAGCCCCCCGCTTTCCCTCCCTGGATTATTTTGAAGCAAATCCGAGACATCTTAGAAACTTATCCATGATTTTATTTTCCATAGGAAAATATCCTCCAAATTCATAGTTTCTTCTCCATGAAAATTATCTGTATGAAATAGTCCTTGGTAATACTTTATTGACAGAATATGAAAACAATCAGGTTTTCAAACTTAAAAACATAGCACAAAAGCCCAGTAACAGGATATTTCCCAGTGCCTACCTATCCCTTAATGTAAACACTTCACTTCCCTCTTGATATCTCCACTCTAATCTTGGACGAACGCTCAGGTTCAGAACTTTATGCTTCTAACATTTATTTATTTATTTATGTATTTATTTACTTATTTATTTATTTGTGGTGTGCAAGCTTCTCATTGTGGTGGCTTCTCTTGTTGTGGAGCTCGGGCTCTAGGTGCACGGGCTTCAGTAGTTGTGGCTTGTGGGCTCTGGAGCACAGGCTCAGTAGTTGTGGCACACAGACTTACCTGCTCTGTGGCATGTGTGATCTTCCTGGACCAGGGCTCAAACCCGTGTCCCCTGCATTGGCAGGCAGATTCTAAACCACTGTGCCACCAGGGAAGTCCTATGTTTCTAACTTACTATGTCCAGCAAGAAACAGCACAATTTATAATCGCAGATCAGCAAGGTAAAAGGATTATATGAACTGAAATGTTTAAGATTAAGACTTAAGGGACTTCCCTGACAGTCCAGTGGTTAAGACTCCATGCTCCCAATGCAGGGGGCATGGGTCCAATCCCTGGTCAGGGAACTAAGATCCCCGCATGCCGCACAGCATGGCCAAAAACAAACAAAATAAAACAAAACAAAAAGATTAAGACTTAATGTACGCCCTCCAACTTATGCAAGAAAGAATCCAGAACCAGAGGAGCAGGAAAAACAGTTGTTAAGTAACACTGTACAAGAAGTTGACTCTTTCTGTTACTTCAAATGGTGTAAGGTCTGAGAAAAATCCCAGAAAATCCTGTTAAGTATTATGTAAATGGAAGTCATTATTACTCAGATTGAGTTTGCTAAAATGTTGCCCATGATATAAGTACAAAAATTAAGGAAATAGAAAGCAGTTTTAGATGATTTTTAATGTCAGTTTTTTCTTTTTAACACAATATCATCAAATAATTCCAACTAAATAGGATTCTCTCTGATAAAATCAATTTGTAAAATTTCAAAAATTGGTAAGAGATATGGGGAAACCTTGCCTTAATTCTGTGCTCCTTTCCATTGACTTCCATTCCTGAATTGAAGCAATAATGAGTGATTATCTCATGCAAAGCACTGTGCTGGGTTAAGATGAAAGGGTTGTGTTTTCTCATTATTTTCACAAGCTTGCAATCTACATAGAAAAACTATTTAAACAAATAACTTCTCTTTTTTAAGTTACCTTTTTTATTGTAGTAAAATAAACATACTTATCGTTTTAACCTTTTTAAAGTGTACAGTTCAGTGGCATTAAATACATTCACAGTGCTGTGTAACCATCACCACTATCTATACCCAAAACTTTTTTATCATCCCCAGTACAAACTCTGGACTCATTCAACAGTAATTCCCAATTCCTCCCCACCTCACAGCCCCCAGTAACCTCTGTTCTACTTTCTGTCTCTGTGTATTTGCCTATTCTAGATATTTCATATAAGTGGAATCATACAGTATTTTTATTCTGAGTCTGATTTATTTCACTTAGCATAATTAAACAAATACTTCTTTTTTTTAAACAAATACTTCTTAAAGTCAGATGTGATGACAGCGCTGAATTAATTCAATGAGAACGTAGAGGGCAGAGGTTCTAAGTTTCAGGAGGGATAACATCTGAACCATGGGTCAGAGGGGAGGGACAGTTTTAACAGGAGGCGCAAAGGCAGAGAGGTAAACAGGAATAATGTCAGGGGTGATTAGGACATTTAACGGAGGGCAGGGGTGCTTAACAGCCAAGGCCAGAGAGGACAACTGGGGTTGAGATGTGAAGAGTCTTGGGTTTGTTCAGTAATCAATCTCAGTGTCAGGAGAGGTGGGAAAACATGTGGAAAAGGATTACTTTCTTGCTTACAATCTAAATGAAAGAAGAAACTTACTAACTTCCAGGAAGACAATGCGAAGTGTAAGGTACACTCAACAGAAGGGACATGCTGGTTTGTCCTTCAAAGGGAAGGTCGTGATAAGACAAGGCCAAAGGCATGCCTGATGGCTGAGGGAGTTGTACAGAAAAGTGGGCATGCACTTGGCCCTGCGTATGGAGCTGTGGGGAGGTCTGAGGCCTGTTGACATGGACCCTGGAGAAGTCTGGGTAACTGACCCTTGTTCTAGCTCCATGGAGAGCCATCAGGAAAACACTGAGGCCAGGGTGAGCTGACACTACAGGCTGGGGCTGACTGCCAGGGCTGTGGTCATGCCTTGGGGACTGCCCTGCACACTGCAGTCATGCTGCCTGCGCCCTCTGCTGAGGCTGATGACACCTGGCCCAGAGGAAGTGTCTACTGCCCACTTTCAGACTGGCTCTCTAGGGCTAGGGGGACACAAGAGCTCCAGAGGACCTGACATCACCCTCACTCTTGGTCATCTTCCCCATTGCCCACCCAGTGGTGGACTGCATGTAGTGGCCTGGACAGCTGAACCTCTGTCTGCCCCCTAAGGATGCTGCTTACCTCACTGACTCTGAAGATTACCTTTTGTATTTTTAGACAAAAAAACCCAAATCCTGTTTCTTGTAATAAAGCCAAATGTATCTGGACTTCTCATCATCCCAAGTCTGCTGTGAATATTTTTTAAAGTGTTGGTTAAGTAGATACCCAGGGGACACAGCGGAAGGTAGAGCTGCATGGGGATTCGAGATTAATTCAGGGAATATAAATTTCCAAGAGACAAGAAGACTTTCACATGTTGTTCTGTGTGCATAGAATGAAGTACTGATAGTTTCTGATGACTCTGTCAGCTCAGCACAGGATGGACAGGAGTGGGCAAAGAGTGGAGCCAGGAAAGTCAGTGAGGAGGTGATTCCTTCAACCATCCTTCACTCAATCCATCACTCTTATTCTATCATTCATTAGGACACCAATCAAACATTTATTAACTGATAGGCACTATTTTAGGTTCATGAGGGGAATTAAACAAAGTCCCCTTCCTTGTAGAGTTTACATCCTAGTAGGGGGAGACACACTAATTGAGTGGAGCAGGGTAAGATAAATTTGGAGTGCCACAGGGGAGGGGGTGTTGCATTTTAAATAAATTGCTCAGGAGAGGCCTTATTGAGAAGGTGATACTTGAGCAAAGGATTTATGGAGGTGAAGGATTTAGTTATACGGCTCTCAGAAGAAAGGGTATTCCAGGCAGAGGGAAATGCCTGTGCAGAGACACTGTGGTGCGAGCTTGTCTGGCACATTCAAGGGACAGTGAGGTGGCCAATATGGCAAGAGTGGAGTAAAGCCAAAGTAAAGTGGTAGGAGACGAGGTCCAGAGGTGATGGATGCCAGATCAAGGAGAAATCTAGGTCATTTTAAAGGTTCCCCATTGTGGAGACAATGGAGTTTCTGAAGTAGAGGAGGGGCATAATCTGATTTACGTTCCTAAAAGATCATTCAGGGTGCCCTATTGGAAACTGACCAGGATAGAAGAAAGAAGCAGGGAGCCCATTCATAATAATCCAGGGACTGGAACTAAGGATGTGAGAAGTGGCTGGGTACTGGATGTATCTTGGGGATACAGCCCGTAAGATGTGAATGAATGCAGTCAAGGATGACTGGCAGATTCTTGGCCTAAACAACAGCAGGGATGGACTTGCCATGAACTGAGATGGGAAGACTATGTGTGGAAAAGGTTTTGGGTGGGAAATCAGCAGCTCAGATTTGGACATGTGGAGTATGAAGTGAAATTCCAATAATCCAAGCGCGAGAATATGGTAGAATATTCTACCTTGTGGTAGAATGAGGATGAACCCCTGAACAAAGAAACAGACCCTGGCACAGGAGCTGGCAGGGAGGGAGAGATGGCACTCTTACTGCTAATTCTATTGGGTTTGAGGTGCCAAGGGGGCAGGCAAGAGGAAAGCTCTAGGGAGAGGTGGCAGTGCAGCTCTGGTGCTCAGGAGAGGTCGTGAGGCTAGAGAGAGAAAGAAAATCCCCTCCCTCCAGGGGTGACAGGTGTATAGAGACCAATAAAATGGAGTGATTAAGGAGGCCAAGAGATGGAGAAGGAATGGTCAAAGGCAACCAAGGAAGGAACAGAGAATGGAACGTCAGGGACAAGGAGGGTTCCAGGGAAATCCTAATAGAAAGAGAATGTAGCTAATGCTAGATTACAATACCTGTAGCTTTTAGCTTTATGCTGAAGCCAAAGTCCAATCCTCTCTGTTACATTAAATGTTAGAATCTATTGAGAGGAGGTTATTTAAACTTACCCATGGGTGTTATAAAGCCCAAGCTAGTGAAACCACAAATGTTTAATTATGAAACATAATATGTAGCAGTGAACTAACAGCAGACATTACTGGATGTCACAGAAAATCTGTCCTTACTTAAGTCTGTCCTTAAAGATGGGACTATGGGTTGGAGGGACCCCAGAAGAGCTAAGTTTTCTATACTGTTATACTTTTGCTTTCACTAATAATTTATGTATGTCTTTGGATCTTACTAATACATCCGTTATCTGCTTTTTTGCAGACTTGGAAGTGTGTGAGGAAAAAACAGACGATGCTGAAAGCCTTTTAAAAATCATGTATAAGTCATGTATTTATTAAATGAAAGTAGTTTGAACTCTGCCTGATTAAGCCATCTATATTATGCAAAACAGCAAAAAAATACTCTGACTAAATGTTACAATTACATTGAAAAAAGAATTCCTTTTTTCTCATCAAACTGACCTTTCCTTTTCTCACCTCCTGATTTCCAAAGGAAGCAAGCCTTTTGCAATCCCCTAAAATGGAAATTAGAGGTTATGTTACCATGTCTTGACTGAGAAAGCTGAACTTCTTCCTCTCAGCCACTTCTCTGAGAGCAGGATCCCAATCTGGGGTTGCCAAAGGTTTCACAATACGTTTCTAGTAATGGCTTTGTGTGCTGCAATTAACTACCCCAGTGTGGCCAATTGAGATGAAATGCATTTCCCTCCTTCCATCAGATTTCCAAAATTCATATTTACTCGTAATTTACTCAATATTTTTTGAGTTCTGTGAGCAGTCACATCCTTTTGCCTGGCTCCAGGGACAACAGGTCAGGTGTGTACAGGCAGAGAGAATGGTCCCTGCTGCACTTGGACTTTTGGTGAATTTCAGTCCTGGTACTATGTAAAAATTGTCTGAGTAAAGGAGGAAGGCCCTAGATAGCTGAAAGGTTTTCCATTCCCAAAATGTGTAAGAACAGTAGCTGTTCAGAGGGATGTAGAGGGGCAGACAAGGGATAGGGTCTGGGGCAGCTTCCCTCACTAGAGAAATCTGCTACTTCTTTCCATATTCCAGCGAGGCTTTTAATAGCAGAGCGAAGATGGCCAGACTAGCAGTAAAGGAAGAAGGGGAAGGAGAAAGCAATGTGGTTTTCAGTGGCTGGGTGAGAACAAGCTTTATCCAAACTAAGGTGTGCACATTAACTTCTCGTATTTCTCAAACTTTCCCAGTGAAAATATGCCAGAGAGGAGGACATTTATATTAACAAGCTGTACCAGCCTCAAGGCAGTAGCATTTAACACTGAATGCCACAAAGACTCACAGACATCAACAATGTTTGTATTTTGGAGGTTCTCCTCAAGTTCTGGGGCAGGGCACACACACACACACACAAAAAGCAAGAGAAATTTTGGATGGAGAAGGCTCAAATTTGTCCACGTGACACAGCTGTGCTGCAGATTCCCTGTCCTGGGGGTGTTTCTGACTCCGTCCTCAGACCCAGGCATATTCCGAGGTGGTGAGTGGGTGGGGAGAAACACAAGGAAGAACCCCAGCTTGCTGAGCCTCGGTTTCTGGAACTGCAATCTCAGATTTGTCGCTCTTATTCCAGTCTTCAGCTATTTAACAGCAGGTTGGACTTTTGAGTTATTCACATCCAACCGCCCCTAGCCAAAACTCCCTCCTAAGGAACTGCCCTCACGCCCTGACAAATTGCCTGAGACAGCTGTTTACCCGTCGAGTGCAAATAATCCTAAAGGAGGTACAGCCATCTTGTTGGTGACTCCCACAGTAGAAGAGGGCTGCAGGGAGGGAGGGAGAACGGGAGTGGAGGGGGCGATGCCCTACTGGCCTCCATAGTCCCCAGGCAGCTACTCGCAGGACCAACAGCTGTCTCAGCTCCAAGACCTGGCCTGACCCCTCCATAGCCCCCAATCCATTCGACTGCGCACCCTTACCTGAGCCTTTCCCCAGAGCACGATCGTTGCAGCTCGCTTCGGGACACTTGGCAGGAGAACTTGGCCCTCGTAGCCACGCCCCTATTGTGTCCACAGCCCAGACCACGCCCATGACCCCCTAGATCACGCCCTTCCAGACCGAGCATGTCCCTGGCCTTTGGCCTGGCTCTAAAGTCACGCCTTTCTCTCCCGGACCAAGTCCGGAGTTCCACCTGGGCCAGCCTCTCCACCTTGGTTATGTCCCTGCGTTCTGCTCTGGTCCCTCCACTCAAGGCGCGCTTAGCCCCTCACGCTACCCCCTTGGGGCAGGACTTTGTCACGGGAATTCGAGGTCATGTGGGCAGCCACCACCTTGTGTCTAGAGAAATCTCCTGGACCCTGAGAACTGAGCTCTGGAGAAGTTTTGTCAGGTGAAATCAGACTGCAGGCTTAAAAAATTACGTTCCTGAGGTTTCTCCCATTTCCAAACATCAAGACTAGATATACTGAGAGCAGGTGGCTCAAGGAAACGCAAACCTTGAACAGGTCTTGCAACCGTCATTCTCCCTCTAGTCTTCATGTTCACTTTATCCGAGTTTCTTCAACCCAGTTTTCATATCCTCTGAACTGGAATTATGGAACCGTGCTTTTTCCAGCCAGTTTTCACATTCTTTAAGCCAGAACTGTCACCAGTGTTCCTTCTAGTCCCTCATCGGACCTTAAATGCTAGGCAGATGAATGGAGTAAGTAGAACTGTATTTCCTGATGTCTCCGGCTGATGACCTTTCCAGTGAGCTCTTGCTGTCTAGGGCCTGTCGAGACACTATTACACTTAGACTCAAACCCTGTTTGCCACCCTGAGTGTGATGAGATTATTCTGCTAGCCTCATTCTCTCCATTTGCAATTCTGGGTCCACAAGGAAAATGTGTAGAGGTTATAACCAGCTTTTCCACCCCTGTACAGAAATCTCAGGTTCATTCATTCAAATCATATTTATTGAGTGCATGCTCCCTTGACAAATACGCCTCAAGGAGCTTACAGTAACAAGTTGTCCCAACTTGGATTCGGACATGAAAATAAATGAGGAGCAAGAGAAAGATGTGGCAAGAGGTTGATAGGTAGAAAAGAATTTGGTAATCACAGGTCTTCCTGATTTGATTAGTAGGAATATTTTGGGTGGCAAACATAGGAAGCCACTTTGATAGGACTTAGTACACTTCTTTACACAAAAAATTCTCAAATCTTCATTGAAACCCTGTTTGCATGTGTAGAAAGATAACATTTCCACTTCTTAGCAGTAAGATTTGCTGCTTTTATTTCTTCATATGCCAAAAATAAAGATTTTATGATAGCATATTTGGTTACTTTTTCTTCTCTTCCCACTCTCCATTGCCTTTATGGCTTGAAGACAGTGGGAATATTCAACATGCTGTGCTAGAAGGAACACAAAGGAAAGAACACTTCCAACAGAACTCACCCTGACCCCGAGAACACTGTCTTATTTATAAAATATTTCAACTGTTAGTCATTTTTGCCTGGAAAATGAACTCAAAGAAATTGGCCCAAATGCAGCCTGTACAAATTAATAAGTTGATTTTGTACAGTTAGTTCTACCCCACCTTCTTCCACAAATGATTTGAAGCACCTTACTAAAATATAGATGTTACTGGATAAAAGAAGTAGTGGAAGGAGCCAGGGAAAGGGGAACTTAATGGAAGGAGAATAATGCAGCTGATGATAAGATTAACATTTAAGTGAATAAGCCATCAGATCCAAAATAATTGTTTAAGATGGGCCAGAGATTTGCCCCCAAGTTTATAAATGGCAATAGAAAAGAGGAAAGAGCTATGATTTTAAGGTCTTCCAGTGTTCATAAGATAAAAATCAACATTTTGTTCTTTTAGAAACACAGTTTTGCTTGAATTTTAGTCCTGGTACAAATCCCATTTCTTCAGTATACATGTATAGATGTATACAGTATAGATGATGTAGTGACCTAAGTGAGAAATAAAGAGTTAAACACAGGTCCCCTCAATGTAAACTGTTGATGCAATTACAAAGCACAGTGCATTAATCAATTCTGTGAACCGTCAAAAATTTTCTGTTCATCAAAGTACACAGGCCCTTAATGGTCTGGCTTAATTCAGGGTAGAAATCTGATAAGCATTCCCCAGGATGGCAAATAGGTTTCAACTCATACGTCAACTTTGAGCTATATGTAGTGGCTACTTAAATAACTGTGTCGACTTTCGTGGCTTTGTCTAAGCTCAGAAGGAATAAGTTCTGTGATTGATTACCAGTGTCTGTCATGGGTGCAGAATGAGTGAGTGTCTGCACGCAAAACCCTATCTGGTGTCCCTGATTTGTAGAAAATAGGTCTTGTATCCAGAGCTTTTGTGTAGTCACTCCAAATCAACAGTTCTTTTTATAGGGTTTTTTGATAAATACCCAAAAGTAGAGAGTTCAAGGTCCCTATCTCACTCTATCCCATACACACTGGCCTTCCCCTGTCCACTCCTATCTCAGAACATTTTCCTATGCTGTTCCCATTGTTCAGAACATTCTTTGCTAGATTTACATGGCTGACTTGTTCTCATCATTCAGTTCTCAGCTAAAATGCCATCTCTTTAGAAATGTCTCTCTTGGCAACCATATCTGAAGTTATATCCAGAGCCTCTCAATCTATACTGGGTATAGGGATCACCTGGATGTCTTGTTACAATGCAGACTCTGACTCAGTGGTTCTGGGGTATGACCTGAGATTCTGCCTGTCAAGCACTCTCCCAGGAGATGTAAACCTGCTGTTTACAAAAGACACCTTGAATAGTAGCCCCACTTCTCCCTCTCTGTCACATTATCTGTTTCATTTTCTTCCTGTTATATCTCACGATTTGAAATTGTTTACCTGTTTGTATATTGGATTGTTTGTTGGTTGGTTGTTTACTAGAAAGTAAATTCCATGAGAGCAGAGACTTTGACAAGGTAGTTCAACTTTATATTCCCGGCACTTAACACAGTACCTAGTACATCTGTGGATGCTCTTGAAATATTGCTAACTAAATGATGTTGTTCAAGATTCATTGATTCCTTTATCTCTTCAGTACCTGCTTGTTGACTACTTCAGTGACTGCTTATTTATACACCAGGAACTAGATTATAAATGAAAAAAGGCAGTGCTGCTCAGGTTCCAGTCCATGAACTGCTGGTTACTTGTCCAAGCTGAGATAAGAAACTTGAACTAGAATGTAAATCTGATCTCTCACTAAGCACATTGTTTAGTTAGGATGACAGGTTTTTTTTTTCATAGCAAGACTTTATTGATGAAGGAAGCAATGAATTGTTTTCCTTTCTGGGGCAAGTTCTTCTTCTCATCCTAATCTGGTAACAGTGTCTGAACTGGCACCTGGTGATGGGACACACTTTGAGTAGCATTGAGGAGAGAAATATATAGTATGTTAGATGAAACTTACATATTTATAATTTTTCCATCTTCAGAAAACTCATAGGCAGGTGGAAATATACATTTAAAGACAGAATTACAAGATTTTTAGTCACTTGTTATAATAAATGATTGTGTGAGAGAACAGAGACTTGTGAGAGAGAATGAATATTTTTTGACAGAAAGAATTGCAGGAGAAAATGGGGACTTGTGGGATAGAACAGAAAATTATGGGAGAAAATAGATAATTATAGAAGGGAATGGAGAAATGTGGGAGAGAATGGGGAAATTTGTGAGTAAAAGAATTGCGGGAGAAAAATAATTGTGGGATAGAAAAGAGTGATGGGAGAAAGAATTCTGGGAGAGAGTGAAAGATTGTGGGCAAGAACAGAGAATTGTGGGAGAGACAAGGAATTTTAGGAGACAGGGTGTGATGGTTAATTTTATGTGTTAACTTGGTTGGGCTACAGTGCTCAGTGCTCAATGTTGGTCAAATATTATTCTGGATGCTTCTGTGAAGGCAGGGCTTGGGAGGGGGATGATATTAACATTAAAATCAGTGGGCTGAGTAAAGCATAGTGCCCTTCATCATGTGGGTGGGCCTCATACAACAGTTGAAAGCCTTAATAGAAAAAAGACTGACCTCCCCTGGAGAAATTCTATCAGCCAACTGTGTTTGGACTCAGCTCAACTCTTCCCTGGGTCTCCAGCCTGCCAGCCAACCCTGCAGGTTATGGAGTTATCAAGCCTCCACAATCAGTTAAGCCAGGGGTCCCCAACCCCTGGGCCATAGACCAGTACTGGTCCGTGGCCTGTTAGGAACTGGGCTGTACAGCAGGAGGTGAGTGGCAGACGAGTGAGCAAAGCTTCGTCTGTATCTACAGCTGCCCCCATCACTCGCATTACCACCTGAGCTCTGCCTCCTGTCAGCATTATGGTGAGTTGTGTAATTATTTCATTATATATTACAGTGTAATAATAATATAAATAAAGTGTACAATAAATGTAATGTCCTTGAATCATCCCCAAACCATCCCCCACTCCACCCCTCATCTGTAGAAAAATTGTCTTCCACGAAACTGGTCCCTGGTGCCAAGAAGGTTGGGGACCGCTGCCTTAAATAGTTCTTTCTCTTCTTCTCTTTCTCTCTTTCTCCCTGTATATGTGTGTATCTCCTATTGGTTCCATTTCTCTAGAGAACCCTAATACACAAGGTATTGTGAGAGAGACAGAGAGTTGGCCCCTTACACCTTGGCCTTGCCACCTGAGCTCAGTCCTTATCACTGCCTCCTGTGCCTCTCAGACTCCGGACATTCCCTTGGCTGCTCCTATGCTCCTTCATGGCCATTCCCATCCTGCTAGATTCTCACCCCTGCATTCTGCCTGACCAAATCTTTCTCATCTGAGCCACTTCCCATCCCTCCTCCCTTCCATGTTCTTACTTTTCCCAGATAATCTTTGCACTCCATGTTAGTCACACAGCCTGGGTAAGCTTCTAACATTCACGTAGGCCATGTCTTTTTCCCCCTTATTGCAGTAAACTAAGCCTTCTGCTCAATGCTGTGACTACAAAGCTACTTCCAGAGCCACACTTGCTGCATACCTTAAATCACATGCTGACTACCAAGGCACCACAAAGAATTTTGGGAAAGATACAATTATGGGATAGAACAGAGAATTGTGGGAAAGGTACTTTGTGGAAAGAAATAGAAATCTGGAAAAGACAAAATTTTGGGAGAAAACAAACAATTGTGTGACAACATGGAGAATTGTGGGTTAAAACAGAATAGTGGATGAGAACAGAGATATATAAGAGGTAGGGAATTTGGGGAGAGAGAAGGAATTGTGGGGAAGGCAAGGTATTATGGGAGAGACTGAGAATTCACCCTTTGCATTTTCCCTGCCTCTTCTGCTTTGCCATCTTTGCACCTTCATGATCACCATGTCCCATAAAGCTGCCAACCCACTTCTCCCGTTATGGCCACTTCCCCAGATGTTTTCTTGGCACTTTATTCTCCATTCAGAACCACTCTATGCTGCATTATACCCATGTTCCCTACCTAGGAGTAAAAGAGAGTTAGAAGAGACATGAAATTATGGGAGAGAATTCTGGGACAGATAGGTAATGGTGAGAGGGAATGGAGCATTTTGGGAGAGAACAGAGAATTCTGAGAAAAACAGAATTTGAGGGGGAGACCTACTGGAATGATTGTGGGAGAGCGTGGAGGATGTAGGAGAGCACATGGGATTGTGGGAGAGCCACAGCATTGTGGGAGAGCATGGGGAATTGTGGAAGAGTAGGAGGATTGTGGGAGAAAACGGCTGTGGGAGAGACAAGAAAATGTGGGAAAAACAAGGTATTGTGGGAGATCAAGAAAAAGAATTCACGGGAATTCTCTGGCAGTTCAGTGGTTAGGACTCCATGCTTTCACTGCCGAGGCCCCAGCTTCCATCCTTGTTCAGGGAACTAAGATCCCACAAGCCATCCACCATGGCAAAAGAAAGAAAGAAAGAAAGAAAGAAAGAAAGAAAGAAAGAAAGAAA
>NW_021703740.1:59196-82278 GCF_005190385.1 Monodon monoceros | reverse complement strand
AGAAAGAAAGAAAGAAAGAAAGAAAGAAAGAAAGAAAGAAAGAAAGAGAAAGAAAAAGAAAGAAAGAAAGAAAGAAAAAGTATTCAACCCTACTCTACCTGTATCCTTCCTGCAGGACCACTCCTCACCTTATGGCCATACCCTCTTGCTATGAGTCATGCCCTCTCTCCTAGGTTATGGCAGTTTTACTCCTTCACAATCACACATCTCAATCTACCATGCCTGTTCTTTTAGGGCTACACACCAGTTACCCATAGCCATATTCTGGCACTTATAGCCAAGACACTTACCTACCCATCAGGGAGAATTGTAGGTAAGACATGAAATTATGGGAGAACAGAGACTTGTGGAAGATAATGAAGGATTTTGGGAGGGCATGGAGTATTCTGGGAAAAAAGAATTATAAAAGAAAACAGAATTGTGGGAGAACACAGGGGATTGTGGGACAGCCCAGAATTATGGAATAGTGCAGAGGATGAAGGAAGACACAGGATTATGGGATAGCATGTAGAATTGTGAGAGATCCCAGAGTATTGTGGGAGAGCAGGAGGATTGTGGGAAATCATGGGGAATTGTGGGAGAGCATGGAGGATTGTAGGAGAAACAGAGGATTATGGGAAATCACTGGAGGATTATGGGAGAGCACAGGATTGTGGGAAAGCATGAGGAATTGTGAGAAACCTTGGGGAATTGTGGGAGAGCAGGAAGATTGTGGGGGAGTTGGAGAGCTGTGGAAGAGACAGAGGATTGTGGGAAAGCTCTGGAGGGTTGTGGGAGAGCACAGGATTATGGAAGAACATAGAAGATTATGGAGAGCACCAAGGATTGTGGGAAAGCACAGAGGATAATGAAAGAAAACAGAATTGTGGAAGAGCAAGAGGATTCTGGGGGAAAACAGATTTGTGGGTTAGTATGGAGAATTGTTGGAGAGTCAGAAAATTTGAGAGAGAAAATGGAATTGTGGGAGAAAGAATTCATTTCATGATTTTCTACCAGTCTTTCCCTCAGGACCCATGCCTGTCACATCCTGGTCATGCCCTCATTGCATCATATCCCTCCCTCCCAGGCCACACTACCTCCTTCCCCAAAAGCTCAAATAAATAACCTAAGTTTACACCTCAACGAAGTAGAAAAGGAAGAAAGCTTGTAGAAGCAAGCTACTACTAACTACATAAAAATTAACACAGTGATTTACAGTCTGTATTTGATCTCTTTTCCTTTTTTTTTTTTTGCTGCAGTGTGTGGCTTGAGGGATCTTAGTTCCCTCAAACCGAGGCCCCCAGCCTCGGTTTGGAAATGTGGAGTCCTAACCACTAGACTGCCAGGGAATTCCCAAATTTCCTGCTATTTTTTAAGGTAAGAAATGAATGACATTTGGTGTTGGCAATGATTTTACAGACCTGACTCCAAAAACAAAGGCAACAAAAGCAAATAAACAAGTGAGACCATGTCAAACTAAAAAATTTCTGTACAGCAAAGGAAATCATCAACAAAATGAAAAGGCAACCTACAGAATGGGAGAAAATATTTGCAACTCATTTCTCTGAAAATGTGTTAATATCCAAAATATATAAAGAACACATATAGCTCAATAGCAAAGAAAAAAAGTGATTAAAAAATGGACAGAGCACCACAATCAGAAGCCCATGCACCACAACAAAGAGTAGTCCCCACTCGCTGCAACCAGAGAAAGCCCACATGCAGCAACAGAGACCCAACGTAGCCAAAAATAAATAAAAATTTTAAAAACTGGGCAGAGGATCTGAATAGACATTTTCTCAAAGAAGACATACAAATGGTCAGCAGGTACATGAAAAGATGCTCATCATCACTAATCATCAGGGAAATGCCAATCAAAACCACAATGAGATAACACCTCATACCCGTTAGAATGGCTATTATCAAAAAGATAAAAAATAACAAGTGTTGGTGAGGATGTGGAGAAAAGGGAACCCATGTGGGAATATAAATTGGTGCAGCTACTATGGAAAACAGTATGGAAGTTCCTCAAAAAATTAAAAATAGAAGTACCGTATGATCCAACAATTCCACTTCTGGGTATTTATTTGAAGAAAATGAAGATTAATTCAGAAAAATAAATGCACCTCCGTGTTCATTGCAGCATTATTTACAATAGCCAAGATATAGAAATAACCTAAGTGTCCATTGATGGATGAATGGATAAATAAAATGTGACACATATATACACAACGGAATACTATTCAGCCATAAAAAAAGAATGAAATCTTGCCATTTCTGACAACCAACATAAATGGACCTTGAGGACATTATGTTAAGTGAAATAAGTTGGACAGAGAAAGACAAATATCGTATAATCTCACTTATATGTGAAATCTAAAACACCCCAAAAAACAAACCATCCAAGCTCATAAATATAGGTGCACTGTGTCTCAGCCCCACCCTATCATGCGTGCTACACCCCCTTCACTCTCCCACCTGTGAGACCTATTCTCTGGGACCTCAGGGGTTACCTGTGAGGGGGCCCAGGTCTCCTGAGAAACCTGCTCAGGCCCCAGAGCTTGGTTCCAGTGACACTTGTATAATGAAATGAGGCTATGGACCCATTGTCCTTGTCTAAAAACATGAAGGTATGCCCCTTCAACTCAGGTGGAGTGCTACATTTTTCTCCTCCACAGTAGCAAGATTTGCTACATATAATTCTTCGTATGCCAGCAATAAAGATTTTAGATCACATATCAGTTCCCTTCTCTGCCCCTCCTCCCCTTCATTCCATTTCTGCCTTGAAGACAGTGGGAATATTTACAATGTTGAGCTAGAAGGAACACAGAGAAAAGAACAGTTTTCAACAGAACACTTTTATTGAGCTCACTTGGACCCTGAGAATTCTGTTTCATTTATATAAAATGTTTCAAATGTCATTCATTTCTTGCCTTAAAAAATAACAGGAAATGAGACCAAATACAGACTGTGTAAGTCACTGTGTTAATTTTTATGTAGTTAGCAATAGCTTACTTCTATAAACGTTTGAGACACCTTATGAAAATATGGACAATAATGGATAAAGGAGATAGTTGAAGGAATCAGGGAAAGGGGAACTTAAAAGAAAGAGAATGATGCAGCCAATGATAAGGTAAGCCAGTAGGCAAACCATTGGATCCGGAACTTTTTCCTTGTGAGCACAGAGGAAAATGTCTTTGTTAAAGGTAGGCCAGAGATTTGACTGTAAGCTTCTGAATGCCAATTAGAAGAGAGGATGACAATCACTTTAAGGTTTCCATGAATGGTCTGGCCTAATCTAGATTAGCATTTAGCTTACTGTTCGTTAGTATGGCAAGTAGCTTTCACTCACATTTCATCTCTGATCCATTCGTGATCACTGCCTAAATAACCTTGCTGAGAAGTTTTGTGACTGAGACCATGCTCAGAAGAAAAAGTTTCGTGATTGATTAACATTGCAGGATAGGTGAGTAGCTGCAAGCAACAATCTATCTGGCATCTCTGATTTGCAGGAATACAGGTCTTGCATGCAGGTCTTTTACAGTCCTTCAAAAATGACATTTTTCATTATAGGCTGTTGATAACTATCATATGGTAGAGTGTACAATGTCATGGTCGCTAGCCAAAACTTAAGGGCAGAAACTTTGAGATACTGATTAATTCATGTGCTTTGCAGATCAAGCAGGACGAGAGTAGTTTAAGGTTCTACTATGAAAATGAGAGCAAGCAACCAAATGGTGCATGGCTGATGCCCCTTCTGCCTCTTTATAAAAGCTGGTAAAGGAGGTACATGTAGTACAGGTAGCACCAAACACCTCTGGGTAGACTCCAACAGGCAGCCTAATAGGCAATTAAAGACCGAAAATCCTACTCCATACATGGTTGCAAGAATTTTGGCCTAGGGACTTCTCTCATGGTCAAGTGGTTAAAACTCCACTCTTTCACTGCAGTGGACATGGGTTCTATCCTTGGTTGGGGATTTAAAAAAGAATTTTGGCCTAGGAAAACAAGCATTATGGGCCAAGACCATGAAAACCGTTCAATATAACATCCAAGAAGCAGTGTAGATAATCAAACATCTAGGAGGAAATATCAGAAGACTCAGTACAGCTTTGCTTTTACTTCATGGGGCTCATTATAATTTATTGGTTTTAATTCACAGGATGAGACACACAGACAGACATGCATGCATCTCTTTTAAGAAAATGTTCTTTAGATCCCCACTTTAGGCTTACAACCTTGGCAAAATTACAGTTACTCCTTTTGTTTAATTTTTGTTTCCAAGAAGTAGTGACTAACTTTCACTGAAGTAAAACAATGTTAGCCTGTGAAAAACAAGTTAAAGTTCATAATAGTTATGGCTGTTAACCTACAAAATTTGATGAGCCTTTTGAATATCCTAGGATTGAATATCATAAGATTTTCTCATCTTAAAATGGGGCATAAAATATAAGGATAAAGACAAAAATATTCCAAAGCCTTGTTTATGATAAATCCTACCATAAAGTTGGTTTTCTTTTTTCCCATCTAGGAATTTTTTTTCTTCTATCTAGGAATGAGAAAAAAATTGTAATGCACCCCAAGACACTTCATTCCCAACAGTTTGGGGCTTCTTAGAAATCCAGTTTATGATAATAATTAGTCAATTCAGCAATCAAATATTCATGGGCCATGAGAAATGCAAAAAAATGAACCAAATATAGTCCTTGCCCTCCGGGAATTTTTAATTTTGTAGGATACAAACGTAAATCATGTGGGCAATAGCTGCATGTATGAATGTGAAAAAAACACTATGAGAATACAGGAGAAGAGGATAAAAAGTTAGTATATTGGACTATTATAAAACTTTACCAAAAAAGTAAAAGAAAAGAAAGGTTTCTCAAAGGAGGTGATAATTGAGAAAGATCTGGAATGATGGCTGAGACATTTAAAGTTAAAGAAATGAAAGCTCACAGTATTCATGTTAAGGAAACACATACACAAAGAACAGAGGTAGGACGTGGCCCCCTTGCCAGGACTGACTGGTAGAATGGCTCAGAGGTGGAGGGGGAGGGGGCGATAGTGTAGCTTCAGATCTTAGAGGCCAAAGAGTTTGGATTTTCTGTCATAGGCCCTGGGGTGCTAATGAAGATTACGATGTGGAAATGACCTCAATGTAAATGACAAGAAGGAGGACAAGGAAAGTGGAACAGCCCTCCTGACACTCAGTGTACCTGTTGGAATGGTAGATCATAGTGCGTCTTACAGCCAGGGGGCGCCAGTGAGGCTCTGGAAGTAGGAAGGAAAAGGGACAAGAATTACTAGAATCAATGAATGAAAGGGGAAGCAGGAAAGGGGGAGTTTGGTCATAATAGGTGACGTGGACTTTACGCCACCCTTTCTGGACCTCAATTATTGTTTCCACTTGTAAAGTGACCCCCTGGACTGAAGGATATATTAGCTTTTGTTAAGGTTTACTAATTCTACACTGTTTTGTGGTGTTTCAGATTAGAAACAGATGTGAGAAAGGAAGCCAGCAGGGTTGAGGTAATCTATAAAGCAGTTCCTGAACTAACAGAGTTAGAAGAAACAAGAAAACCTCAAGAGTGAGGTGGTTGAAAAGGGGATACAGGAAGGTGAAGTTGTTTTCTGGGGCAAGGATGGATGCATATGTGGTTAGAGCTGCCAATAAAGTCAAAAGGTAGAGTTACCTGGATATCTGTAGACTGTGTTCACTGTCAGGTTGGAGATTACTTTGGGAAGGAGACTGGGCTGGGGTTAACTCTGGGCTAGAAATTGGGACAAATATGGTGTTAGAGCTAACATTGAGACTGAGGTTGAATTTTCACGGTGGAGAGAACAGTAACAGGAAATAGTGCATCTGTTGGATCCCAGGGAGACCAAAGGAACCCTGAAACAGATGTCCTAGTGGCTTTAATCAGGCTCTCAGAACTGAGGGTCTTTCAGGAGCAAAGTACCCTGAATGGCATCACACAGCACCACATGTTCTATCTTCTTCACCTGACTGAGATCCTCATGCACAAATCAAGGATGAACTACAGCAGCTCCTTTAAGTCATGTTGTTGGTAGCCTGGAAACTGAGATACAATGTGGGAGACCTTGGTCTAGGAAGAGAGATAACATATCACAAAGGGAGAGGGAGTTAGGAGAGCCAAGAGAAATGTATGCATGACAAGGGGGAAATGTTCAACGCAAAGGCATGCCTTGAGTATACAGGACAGAATAAAATGATGGTGCCCAGAACATGCTTCACCAGCTCTGCATAGACCTCTGCAATCTCACCCTTCATACCCAGTAGGTGGCAGAAGTGGAGCTCCTTCAGGTAGTGGTTGATGAAGTAGTCAGTAAGCTGTGACACACTGGTGATGAACTACAGGAGGCAAGCGCCAGGTGAATAAGGCAGATAAGAGGAGACTACAGGCAACATGATGGGACATGCTAAGTAAGTGGGGAGAACAAAAAAAGAAAAGGGGTAGTAGATGAAGGAGAGAAGATATTAATATTTCAGAAAAAGGAAGAATGTGGTAGCAAGGGAGAAAAGAGAAGAAAAACAGATGATGAGCAGTGGGAGAGAGTACGGATATTTCAGGAGGATGGAGTGATGGGTAAAGAAGAAATGTAGGCAGGTCATTTCAGAACTGTGGGATCCTAGCAGTCCACCTAGTACCCTAGCTCTGTCCCCAAAACTCCAGCCCTTTGAAGAACACCCCAGCTGCTGGGTGACAAACCAGCCCTAATCCACTAGGGATTGCTTCTGAGCAGTGTGAAACAGGTCTGTGGAGAGTGACAGAGCACATTCAAGGTCTTCCTGGGACCCAGAAAAATTGACCCATCTCAGAAAGAGACTCCTAACTCTTCCCCACTACCTTACAGACTTGTTCAATATCTAAATTAGGTTATTGTGTCCCCAATCAATCTTCAACTGACTAATCTATATTTAGAAGCTGAGGACACTTGGATCTCCATAGCCCTGTGAAATAATTTAACCACCAGTGTGAAGTTTACATGCCCTTCAGACTCTGGAACATAGCTGTTATGTGTTGAATTATGTCCCCCCCCCCAAAAAAAAACATGTGAAGTCTTAATCTCTGATATCTAAATGTGACCCTAATTGAAAATACAGCCTGTGCTGATGTAATCATGTTTAGGTGAGATAATACCAGATTAGAGGCCCTAATCCAGTGATTTGGTATCTTTATAAGAAGGCCATGCAGAGAGACACAGAAATTCATACAGGGACAATGCCATGTGATGACAGAGGCAGAGATTGCCGTACTATATTTATAAACCAAGGAACTTCAAGAATTGCTGAAACCACCAGAAACTAGGAAAAGGCAAAGAAAAATACTTCCTCAGAAGATTCAAAGAAAGCATTGCCTTGATTTCAGACTCCCAGCCTCTAGAACAGTGAGAGAAGAAATTCTGTTGTTTTAAGCCACTCAGTTTGTAGTGTTAAGTTACAGGAGCCCTACAAAGCTAATACTGGTTTTGGTACAGATAGTACAAGTAGTATGGTGCTGCTGTAACAAATAACTACAATTGTAGAACTGGATGTGGTACTGAGTAATGGGCAAAGGTTGGAAGAGTTCCCAGGTGCACAATAAAGAAAGCCTAGATTGCCTTGAAGAGACTAGACATAAAAATACTAAAGGTAACTTGGGTGAGTGCTCAGGTGGAATTAAGGAGCACAGTAAAGAAAGACCCTATCATTTTAGAGAATACATTATAAACAGACTGTTGGTAGAAATGTGAACATTTCTACCAAAGAAGGTGCTTTAGATAATCTTAAGACAAAATGATGAATATGCTATTGGACCCTGGATAAAATATAATACTTATTATACAGTGGCAGAAATCGTGGCTTAATTATGTTATGCTGTGTGGAAATTAGCATTTCTTAAGTGATGAATCTGGATTTTTTAAAAATCATCTTTCTTGGAGTAAAATTCCTCTCTTTCTTGGAGTATAATTGCTCTTTATTGGAGTATAATTGCTCTACAATTCTGTTAGCTCCTGCTGTATAACAAACCAAATCAGCCAGAAGTATATACATATCCCCATATCCCCTCCTTCTTCTGTCTTCCTCCCACCCTCCCTATCCCACCCCTATAAGGGGTCACAGAGAATTGAGCTGATCTCCTTTTGCTATGCAGCTGTTTCCAACCAGCCATCCATTCTACATTTAGTAGTGTATATATATTGATACCACATTCTCACTTTGTCCCAGCTTACACTTCCCCTTCCCTATGTCCTTCAGCCTATTCTCTACGTCTGCATCTTTATTCCTGTCCCATTTTTTTTTAGATTCCATATATATGTATTAGCATATGGGATTTGCTTTTCTTTTTCTGACATACAACACTACCCAACTCACTACAAATAATTCAAATTCGTTTCTTTTCATGGCTGAGTAATATTCCACTGCATATATGTGCCACATCTTCTTTATCCATTCATCTGTCAGTGGACACTTAGGTTGCTTCCATGTTCTGGCTATTGTAAATAGTGCTGCAATGAACATTGTGGTACCTGACGCTTTTTGAATTATTGTTTTCTCAGAGTACATGATCAGTAGTGTGATTGCTGGGTCATATGGTAGTTCTATTTTTAGTTTTTTAAGGAACCTCCATACTGTGCTCCATAGAGGCTGTATCAATTTACATTCCCACCAGTTCAAGAGGGTTCCCTTTTCTCCACACCCATTCCAGCGTATATTGTTCATAGGCTTTTTGATTGTGGACATTCTGACCGGTGTGAGGTGATACCGCATTGTAATTCTGATTTGCCTTTCTCTAATGATTAGTGATGTTGAGCATACTTTCAGGTGTTTGTTGGTAATCTATATATCTTCTTTGGAGAAATGTCTATTTAGGTCTTCTGCCCATTTTTGGATAGGGTTGTTTGTTTTTTCATATTGAGCTGCATGAACTGCTTGTATGTTTTGGAGATTAATCCTTTTCCAGTTGTATCATTTGCAAATATTTTCTCCCATTCTAAGGGATGTTTTGCTGTCTCGTTTATGGTTACCTTTGCTGTGCAGAAGGTTTTAAATTTCATTAGGTCCTATTTGTTTTTTTGTTTTTATTTCCCTTTCTCTAGGAGGAGGGTCAAAATGATGTTGTTGTGATTTAACTCATAGAGTGTTCTGCCTATGTTTTCCTCTAAGAGTTTTATAGCATGTGGCCAAACATTTAGGTCACTAATTCATTTTGAGTTTACATTTTTGTATGGTGTTAGGAAGTTTTCTAATTTCATTCTTTTACATGTAGCTGTCCACTTTTCCCAGCAACACTTGTTGAAGTGGTTATCTTTTCTTCATTGTATATTCTTGCCTCCTTTATCAAAAATAAGGTGACCATATGTGTGTGGGTTTATCTCTCAGCTTTCTATCCTGATCCATTGATCTATATTTCTGTTTCTGTGACATACTGTCTTGATTACTGTAGTTTTATAGTATAGTCTGAAGTCAGTGAACCTGATTCCTCAAGTTCTGTTTTTCTTTCTCAAGATTGCTTTAACTATTCAGGGCCTTTTGTGCTTCCATACAAATTGTGAAATTATTTGTTCTAGTTCTGTCCAAAATGCCATGGATAGTTTGCTAGGGATTGCAATGAATCTGTAGAGTGCTTTGCGTAGTATAGTCATTTTCACAATGTTGATTCTTCCAATCCAAGATCATGGTATACCTCTCCATCTGTTTGTATCATCTTTAATTTCTTTCATCAGTTTCTTATAATTTTCTGCATACAGGTCTTTTGTCTCCTTAGGTAGGTTTATTACTAGGTATTTTATTCTTTTTGTTGCAATGGTAAATGGGAGTGTTTCTTTAATTCCTCTTTCAGATTTTTCATCATTAATGTATAAGATTGCCAGAGATTTCTGTGCATTAATTTTGTATCCTGCTACTTTACCAAATACAATGATTAGCACTGATAGTTTTCTGGTAGAAGTTTTAGGATTCTCTATTTATAGTATCATGTCATCTTCAAACAGTGACAGTTTTACTTTTTCTTTTCCAATTGGATTCTTTTATTTCCTTTTCTTCTCTGATTGCTGTGGCTAAAACTTCCAAAACTATGTTGAGTAATAATGGCAAGAGATTGTCCCTGATCTTAGTGGAAATCGTTTCAGTTTTTCACCACTGAGAACGATGTTCACTCTGGTTTGTCATATATGGGCTTTATTATGTTGCAGTAAGTTCCCTCTATGCCTGTTTTTATCATATATTGGTGTTGAATGTTGTTGAAATCTATTTCTGCATTTGTTGAGGTGATCATGTGGATTTTCTCCTTCAGTTTATTAATATGTTTTATCATATTGATTGATTTGCATATATAGAAGAATCCTTGCATTCCTGTTATAAACCCCACTTGATCAGGGTGAATGATACTTTTAATGTTCTGTTGGATTCTGTTTGCTAGTATTTTGTTGAGGATTTTTGCATCTATGTTCATCAGTGATACTGGCCTGTAGTTTTCTGTTTTTGTGACATCTTTGTCTGATTTTGGTAGTAGGGTGATGGTGGCCTTGTAGAACGAGTTTGGGAATGTTCCTCCCTCTGGTATATTTTGGAAGAGTTTGAGAAGGATAGGTGTTAGTTCTTCTCTAAACGTTTAATAGAATTGTCTGTGAAGCCATCTGGTCCTGTGCATTTGTTTGTTGGAAGATTTTTAATTACAGTCTCAATTCCAATGCTTGTGATGGGTCTGTTTATATTTTCTATTTCCTCCTCTTCAGGGTCAGAAGGTTGTGCATTTCTAAGAACTTGTGCAGTTCTTCCCGGTTGTTCATTTTATTGACATAAGGTTGCTTGTAGTAATCTCTTGTGATCCTTTGTATTTCTGCAGTGTCAGTTGCTACTTCTCCTTTTTTATTTGTAATTCTATTGATTTGAGTCTTCTCCCTTTTTTTCTTGATGAACCTGGCTAATGGTTCATCAATTTTGTATTTTTTCTCAAAGAAACATCTTTTAATTTTATTGATCTTTACTATCATTTCCTTCATTTCTTTTTCATTTATTTCTGATCTGATTTGTATGATTTCTTTCCTTCTGCTTACTTTGGGGAATTTTTGTTCTTCTTTCTCTAATTCCTTTAGTTGTAAGGTTAGGTTTTTATTTTTTAAGATCATTATTGGAGTATAATTGCTTTACAATGGTGTGTTAGTTTCTGCTTTATAACAAAGTGAATCAGTTATACATATACATATGTTCCCATAACTCTTCCCTCTGTGTCTCCCTCCCTCCCATCCTTCCTATCCCCCCCCTCTAGGTGGCCACAAACAACAGAGCTGATCTCCCTGTGCTATGCGGCTGCTTCCCCCTAGCTATCTATTTTACGTTTGGTAGTGTATATATGTTTATGCCACTCTCTCACTTTGTCACAGCTTACCCTTCCCCCTCCCCATATCCTCAAGTCCATTCTCTAGTAGGTCTGTGTATTTATTCCCGTCTTACCCCTATGTTCTTCATGACTTTTTTTTTCTTAGCTTCAATATATATGTGTTAGCATACGGTATTTATTTTTCTCTTTCTGACATATTTCACTCTGTATGAGAGACTCCATGTCCATTCACCTCACTGCAAATATCTCAGTTTCGTTCCTTTTTATGGTTGAGTAATATTCCATTGTATATATGTGCCACATCTTTATCCATTCATCCGATTATGGACACTTAGTTTGCTTCCCTGAGAAAACCATAATTCAAAAAGAGTCATGTACCAACATGTTCATTGCAGCTCTATTTACAATAGCCAGGACATGGAAGCAACCTAAGGTTAGGTTTGTTATTTGAGATTTTTCCTGTTTCTTAAGGTAGGATTTTATTGCTATAAAATTCTCTCTTAGAAATGCTTCTGCTGCATCCTGTATGTTTTGGGTCATCGTCATTTATTTCTAGGTATTTATTGATTTCTTCAGTGATACCTTGGTTATTTAGTAGTGTATTGTTTAGCCTCCCTGTGTTTCTATTTTTTACATTTTTTCCCTGTAATTGATAGCTAGTCTCATAGTGTTGTTGTCAGAAAAGATACTTGATACGATTTCAATTTTCTTAAATTTACCAAGGCTTGATTTGTGACCCAACATATGATGTATCCTGGAGAATATTCCATGAGCACTTGAGAAGAAATTTTATTCTGTTGTTTTGGGATGGAATGTCCTATAAATATCAATTAAGTCCATCTGTTTAATGTATCATTTATAGCTTGTGTTCCCTTATTTATATTCATTTTGGATGCTCTGTCCATTGGTGAAAATGGGGTGTTAAAGTCCCCTACTATGAATGTGTTACTGTCTATTTCCTCTTTTATGGCTGTTAGTATTTGCCTTATGTATTGAGGGGCTCTTATGTTGGCTGCATAAATATTTACAATTGTTATATCTTCTTCCTGGATTGATCCCTTGATCATTATGTACTGTCCTTCTTTGTCTCTTGTAAGAGTCTTTTTTAAAAGACTTGTTTGTCTGATATGAGAATTCCTATTCCAGCTTTCTTTTGATTTCCATTTGCATGGAATGTCTTTTTACATCCCCTCACTTTCAGTCTGTATATGTTTCTACATCTGAAATTGGTCTCTTGTAGACAGCATATATATGGGTCTTGTTTTTGTATCCATTCAGGCAGTCTATGTCTTTTAGTTGGAGCATTTAATCCATTTACATTTAAAGTAAATATCGATATGTATGTCCCTAATACCACTTTTTTAGTTGTTTTGGGCTTGTTATTGTAGGTCTTTTCCTTCTCTTGTGTTTTCTCTCTAGAGAAGTTCCTATGGCATTTGTTGTAAAGCACGTTTGGTGGTACTGACTTATCTTACTTTTTGCTTGTCTGTAAAGGTTTTAGTTTCTCTGTCAAATCTGAATGAGATCCTGGCTGAGTAGAGTAATCTTAGTTGTAGGTTTTTCCCTCTAATCACTTTAATTATGTCCTGCCACTCACTTCTGGCTTTCAAAATTTCTGCTGAAAGATCAGCTATTAAACTTATGGGGATTCCCTTTTTTTTTTTTTTCCAGTACATGGGCCTCTCACTGTTGTGGACTCTCCCATTGCAGAGCACAGGCTCCGGACGTGCAGGCTCAGCAGCCATGGCTCACGGGCCTAGGCGCTCCATGGCATGTGGAATCTTCCCCGACTGCGGCACAAAACCATGTCCCTTGCATCAGCAGGCGGACCTTCAACCGCTGCGCCACCAGGGAAGCCCAGGGATTCCCTTTTATGTTATTTGTTGCTTTTAAACTCTTGCTGCTTTTAATATTGTTTTTTGTATTTAATTTTTGAAAATTTTGATTAATATGTGTCTTGGTGTGTTTATCCTTTGATTTATCCTGTATGGGTTTCTCTGTGCTTCCCAGACTTGATTGAGTATTTCCATTCCCATATTAGTGGAAGTTTTCAACTATAAGCTCTTCAAATATTTTCTCAACCCTTTCTTTTTCTCTTCTTCTTCTGGGACCCCTATAATTCTAATGTTGGTGTGTTTAATGTTGTCCCAGAGGTTTCTGAGACTGTGCTCTATTCTTTTAATTCTTTATTTCGCTCTGAGGTAGCTACTACCAATTTTTTATCTTCCTGGTCACTTATGCGTTCTTCTGACTCAATTATTGTGCTACTGATTCCTTTTAGACAATTTTAAATTTCATTTATGGTGTTGTTCATCATTGTTTGTTTGCTCTTTAGTTCTTCTAGGTCCTTGTCAAATGTTTCTTGTATTTTCTCCATTATATTTCCAAAATTTTGGATCATCTTTACTATCATTACTCAATTATTTTTCAGGTAGACTATTTACCCTTCATTTATTTGGTCTGGTGGATTTTTACCTTGTTCCTTCATCTGCTGTGTATTTCTCTGTCTTCTCATTTTGCTTAACTTACTGTGTTTGGGGTCTCCTTTTCACAGGCTGCAGGTTCATAATTCCCATTGTTGTTGGTGTCTTCCCCCAGTAGGTAAGGTTGGTTCAGTGGATTGTATAGGCTTCATTGTGGAGGGGACTGGTACCTGTGTTCTGGTGGATGAGGCTGGATCTTGTCTTCTTGGTGGTCAGGACCTTGTACAGTGTTGTGTGTTGGGATTTCTGTGAACTTAGTAGGATTTTAGGCTGCCTCTCTTCTAATGGGTGGGGTTGTGTTCCTGTCTTTCTAGTTGTTTGGCATAGAGTGTCCAGCACTGTATCTTGCTGATCATTGAGTGGAGCTAGGTCTTAGCATTGAGATGGAGATCTCTTAGAGAACTCTCGATGACTGATATTACATGGTGCTGGGAGGTCTCTGGTGGACCAAGGTCCTGAATTTGGCTCTCCCCACTCAGAGGCTCAGGTCCGACACCTAGCCAGAGCACCAAGACCCTGTCAGCCACATGGCTGGAGAAGATGGGCTATGAGTTAGGTGTCAGTCACTGCTCTACTGTAGCTATGTCTCAACTGTCTCCAAAGGTCAGGCAGATACATTGGGTTATTCCACCATTCCTCAGAACTTGCACATTCCAGTCTGGGATTTGTAGATGTACTCCTGATACTCTTTATTGAAATAACTTGCATTCATGGTGGTGAGTGACATGCTAATAGTGTTTGTTCTCTTCAATTCAGAGACTGGGTGTCTGAGCTTTCATGCGGCCAAGTCAGGAGCAGCCGGCCCATGGTCCCAAAGCGATAACGTGTCACATTCCAAGAAGGCTTTCTGCAGTTTCCAAGCAGTAGTCCCAAGCAGCCACTCCACTCAGCTGCAGCACTCTGACTGGGGAACTCAGTGGAACCCTCAAATGAGGATTTCTTCTGGCCGTAGAGTCTCACTTGTCCACCCAGTCAAGGAGCTGAGGAGAATGTCTCCTGGCCCCATCTCATGAGAGGTGTGGACACCTGGAAGCTGTGCAGCCAACAGCATGGGAGCTGAGAGGTGGGTGGGTGGGGCTGACAGCCTCCCAAGAAAAGCTGGAACAATGTGGAGGGTTCCTGTGCTACTGCCCAGGTGGGGGGAATTCATGAATCTGGATTTTAGTTGAGGTGATTTCCAAGTAAAGTGGAGAAGGTATGGCCTGGTTTCTCCAAGAATGATTTGTGGAGAAACGTCTTTTCTGATAGCATGGATCCTCTTGACATCAACAGGAGACCAACATATATTCTGAGATTTCTATAACAGTACAAACACTGAAAGCCTGATTTTGAGGGATCAATCAGAGATGAGACAAAAATGTAAGAAAAATGACTCCAAGGTCCAAGTCACAAATGCTGACACCAGATAAAGAGGAGCCATGACCCAGAGACCAGAGCGAGTGAGGTCTCTATTGACCCAGAGGGCAGAGTTATGAGTCACAGATGATTACTCTCAGGCTTTGAAACCCAATAGAATTTGCCTGGCTGTATTTCAAACATTCTGGGGACAAATGATCCCTTTATTACTTCCATTTTCTCCCCTTCAAAATGGAAATGTCTTTCCTATGCCACTATTTATCTACTTTGAAGATACCATTATCTATCTGGAAGCAGATTTTTGTTTTCTAGTTTCACTGATCTAGAAATGGAGGGAATTTTTTCTCTCAGATGGGTCGTATGCAGAGCTTCAACCCTACCTTGCCTAGATTACTTCAAAGACATCTGGTATTTTTTTGAGCTGATATTTATATTTTGGATGTAGAGTTGATGCTGGAATGGGTTAAGACTTTTGGAGATGTTGAGATGCAGTCAATGTATTTTTCATGTAAGAAAGACATGAACTGGTTGTGGACCAGGAGCGGAGGGCAGGATTACTAACTTCTAGCCTTAAGACTTGTACATTTCTCTTTTTTAACTCTGTGGTACTTTCTTACTGCAAACCTAGGAAACTAATACAATGACCTGTACTTCCTCAGTTATCCACCACCACCAAAATCAACTGTGACTATTGTCTTCTTACTTCTCCAGAATCTGGCTAATACACTTTCAGATCACTAGAGACTAACCAGCCCATTACTAAGCTACCTTCTATGACTTATACCTCACCTGGTTCCTCAAACCAGGTCATCAGTGGCCAAAGCCCAACCCCAAGACTCAACAATTGTGTCTGTGTGGCTAAACTGAAGGGTGTTCATATTTCTTGCTGGACAAGTAACAGCTCTAATGGGTAAACCTCAACCTTCTGGGTGCTGGGAAGTTCCACACCTGTAAGGGGGGAGAGATGTGTCCATGGATGTAACCATAAAGCAAATATACACAGATATAACCACAAAAATCTGTGAAGGCAGGGGATGATAAACACAGCATTTACAGAGACATACCCACACAGACTCTCCCTGTTCTAGGAGTACCTCCACCTGCACATTCAACAGGATCCCAAAACCCTCTGCACTCACTGTACCTTGTTTTCAATGGATGTCTGGCCATACTCCAAACCATACCAGTTCAGTAGCTGATGTAAAGTAGCTGTTGGGAGAAACACACACTCCTCACCTTCTACCAGCCACTCCTTGAGGCGTCAGGTCACCTGATGTGCGAGGACCACAGAAAAGAAAAATCAGGTAGGAGACACATAGGCAATTCCAGGAACTACACATACCCGCCAACAGTCTAAAGGACTGCTTGTGATCATTTGTATGGATGGAGAAACCAAAAAGTCCATAATTTGTCCAGGTTGACACAAGGAAACACAGATACCTTCAAAGAGCTCAGCATTTTTGATATGACTAGGGAAGGTACTGAAGTCTTGACTCCTTTATTTACACCTCAATATATTTCTACCAGTGCTGCTCCACAGGGAACCTGGACACCAGACATATAGCAAAGGTTTCTAGTGATCTGGTGTTTAATTACATGATGACTTATAGTTATAAACTGCAGTTGGGCAAATAACACCCAAGCAAGAAAAATACAAGAACCCATAAAGTCAGTTTCCACCAATCACCATGTCATTGATTCCACTCTCCCCGCATATGAAACTATGTTTCTGTGGGCTGATTTTGTAATGATATTTATCAACTTAAGACCAAGCAAATCTACTGCAAACTTAATTTATCAGTAACAAATATATCAGGAAACATATTTAACAAAAAAATTCAGAAGCAGTCTCACTGATGTCAGAAATTAATCAAGAATGCCTGTCACTCCTAATCTACTTTACACTGGAGAACGAGTAGAATGACAAACCTACTCATAAATTAATATAAACGCAAAAATCATGATGACTCAATCGATACTAATTATTTATGCTTTTGATGTACTGTTTAAAACTTTCTAGATGCTAATGTGCTTGTTAGAACCCTATGAGGTAGATACAATCATAATCACTTTTATACTAATGTAAGAGGCACAGAGAGGTCCAGGAATCTGCCAATACCTCAGAGCTCATACATAAAATAACCAAATGTAAACAAGACAGTGAGACCAGAGTACTTGAAAATATTATTGGGGCAAAAGATATCACTACACATAAAGACCACATGCTCTTTTATAAATCGGGACTGGCAAACAAAGAATTCAGTAAGTTGCTGCATAAAATATTAACTTTCAATAAGAGTGTTCCTGGCAACATAAAAGCTTTCTGGAAAACTCTACTATTATTAATATACTATTAGCACCATTATTAATTAACTATTTTATTAACACATTTTTAATAATACTATGTATTAAACATAAAATACCCTATGACCTTGAAATTCTACTCCTAGATAGACAGCCAACAGACATGCAAGTGTGTGGGAAAACATACAAAGAAACAAACATGTATGAGACTATTCAAGGAAGCATTATTTGAATTGCTGTGTAAACGTACTTTGGACATAACATTTGGATTCTACAGGTTCTAGGAGAAACAACATATCAGACTTATTTTTTGGTAATACAGAATGTTTGTTAGTTGACCTTTATAACTTTTTCCCAGTTTTTTCCCTATGTTTCAAAATAATTAAGAAATTAAAATTTTTTTCAAAATTAAAGTTTTAGCAAATCAAACAATAAAATGTTCATGGCTGGGGGGTCCAAGAGGGAGGGGATATATGTATACATACAACTGATTCACTTCATTGTACAGCAGAAACTAACACACCATTGTAAAGCAACTATATCCCAATTTTTAAAAAATTCATTCTAGGAGTAAGAGGAATAAAGACACAGACCTCCTAGAGAATGGACTTGAGGAAATGGGGAGGGGGAATGGTAAGCTGTGACAAAGCGAGAGAGTGGCATGGAATATATACACTACCAAACGTAAAATAGATAGCTAGTGGGAAGAAGCCACATAACACAGGGAGAGCAGCTTGGTGCTTTTGACCGCCTGGAGGGGTGGGATAAGGAGGGTGGGAGGGAGGGAGACGCAAGAGGGAAGAGATATGGGAACATATGTATATGTATAACTGATTCACTTTGTTATAGAGCAGAAACTAACACACCATTGTAAAGCAACTATACTCCAATAAAGATGTAAAAAATAAAGTTCATGCTTATCTCAATAAACTGTAGAATATTTACTGGATAAAATTTAAGACAATTGGGCTTATAGTTAAAAACTTAAATACCCTATTAATAAACTAAGAATATAAGTGAACTTTCTTACCTGGTAATGGGTTTATTAGAAACAGACAAGAAACAATACAGTTAAGTATAACTTAAAACAGTCCCATTAAAGTCAGGAACAGGTACAAAGGACTGCATTAGTCTTATTATTCTACATTGAATATGTTAGCCTAAACTTCAGAAAGGGAGATCTGACTGAAATACAGAGGCATTTAATTGAGGTTTGTTAGCACTGCAACCCAGGTGACAGGGCTTCAAGAAGTACTTGAATTCAGTTCCACCAAAGAAAATGGAGAAAGCTTATAAAGGTAAAAAACATAAAGCCACAGTTACTTACATGAGTTGTGTGTCAAGAATTATAACTGGAGCTAGCAAGAAGGAAGGGTGTTTGTTAAGCAAATGGCTGCATAGTTACAGGAAGGAAATACTCTTTTTTCTTGTGCCAATTGCACAAGGCTGCAATTGGTAAATGTTGTTTAAAAAATCGATGTTGTCTTTGAGTTTGGAATAGTTCACAAAAAATTAAAGTTCTCAGTAGTACAGGGATGCATCTGAGACTAGATACTCAATGGCTGCCTGACTCCATTCTGTACGCCTGAACAATGATTACACCATTATGACTTCAATCTGTCATCAAAAACTCTAGCTAGCACAAAGAAAGGAAAAAAAGAATACTGTACAAGAAGAAAAAATTTTCATCTGCAGGTTTTTTGAGCCTACAATAGATAACTCAAGGGAATCTGCAAAAAATTAGAAATAATGAAATTTATGTTATCTTGTTATAAATGCTTCAAAGGCAAGTAAGTGCAGCCAAACTTTTAAGAAAAATATGATTAAAATTTTACATATGACTAAAATCACAAGAACTTTCAATCACTCAGTCCATGTAGTGATCATATACTTGCTACCAAAGTTTATAAGACAATAAATGACAAATCTCCCTCATGAATACACATGTAAGAGTCTTAAGCAAACTGTTACAAAATAAATTCTATAACATATTATAATTGGATTGAATCCCAAATCAAAAAGTGACCTGCTATTAGAAAATCAACGTACTTCATGTTACCATTAGAAAAAAGATGAGCATTTCAGCATGCATAGGGAATAGAAAAGTGACAAACTTCTAAAAGATGCTGCTGACCCCTGTGCAAAACTACCTCCTGAAGTCAAGGGTTACAACAAATCCTGGTCCCAGAATTACAGGTCTCCCTCCCCAAAAGTCTATACCATTACAGGTGTCCAAATTCTCACTAAAGCCATGTCCAAAATCTCCTTTTATGTTCTAGACCCAGACTCTGGACCTTATGCCATCTGAAAGGATAATATATATATATAAATGATTCACTCATCAAAAGAGACCTTCCCCTACCCAATACCACTCACCATTACCTAATAAACCACCAATAATTATTAGGAATTAAATTCTACAAAGGAAAACAAGTTCCTCTGTGTTATGACATAAATTTCAATTGCTTTGAAGGTGAGTCCAAGGGTCTGTAGGTTCCCAGGAAACATAACCCCTTAGAAGGCATCCTTTCACTCCCCACGGCCACTCCCCTCCTGCTGTAATCTAAAGCCACACGACCTGCCCCACAACCATGGCAGCTCCCTAATAAATATTTCCTCCTATGCCCAGTTCTTCAACTCCATGGCATTAAAAACCCAGTCCCCTCCACTCCCTCATGACTTGAATATGCCCACGGACAAACGAGGTGTCTTGGCTTAATAGCTCCCACCAGGACTAGTACTGCTTTCACTGTTTTCGACCTGCCGCCGTGGACTTTACAAAGTTGATACCCTTTCTGCTACCAGTCAGTCCTCTGCCTCCACCTCCTCAGTAGTGGCCTCAACTATTGCCATTTCAGTTCCCTTAAATCTCTCATAGCGACTGAGCCAAAGACAGGAAGTGACCTTACATTTATATTTCCTACCACGCGGACCGGAAACAAATAGTTCCTCAAAGCAGCAATGACATCAGCAAGTTTCAGTCATCTTGGAAAAGGGAAGTGTGAAAGGAAAGCCATGTTGTTTAAGGGTTCATGGGAATCCCTTTTGTGGTAAATGAACTCCTATTAGCCCATTCCCCCAGTGATAGAATATGGAAAATACCAATATAAATATAAGAGAATTAAAGTGTGCCACTATAGAAAATTAATAAATTACTAAAAATTAATTATTATTAATTCACGAAGGAAGAGAGCAAGAGAGGAAGCAAGAGCAAGAGTCAATTACAAAGCAACTACAAAACAGCTAGAAAACAATTATTGAGATAACAAGCTCATTTCTTTCAATAGCTAAGTTAAAATCAAATGTATTTAACTCTCTAATCCAAAGGCACAGAATGACAGAATGAATAAAAACTTAAAACCAGTAATATGCTATCTAAAAGAGGCTCACTTCAGCTGTAGAGGCACATATAGGCTTAAAGTGAAGAGAGGAAGAAAAAGATATTTCATGCAAATGGAAATCAAAAGTGAGCAGGGATTATACCAGACCAAAAAATAAATAAAACAAAATAGACTAACCCAGAAAATATAACAAGAGAAAAAGAAGGTTATACAACGATAAAGTGGTCAATTCATTGAGGATATAAAAACTGTAAATATATGTGAATGTGTATATATACATATATATTTATATATATGTATCTTGCTCTATTCCTTTGTGGATTATTAATTTTCTATAATGATATATTTTAATTCTTTTATATTGTGTGTATTTACTATGGTTTGTTTTGTGTTTACCCTCTGGCTATTACAGTCTATTTTAAAATGATATCAATTAAATTCTATTATATATAATGGAACTTAATCTGAAAAAAATACTGAATCACTATACTGTACACATGAAACTAACAAAATATTGTCTATACTTCAATAAACAAAAGTACAGGTAAGTTACTGAAAATAGTTTCTATAGCTTTTTAACTTTTTTTTTGCAACAAACTAGAGATATAAACCTTTATTTCACAACATATATATGTATATGCACCCAACATCCAAGCACTGAAATATACAAGTAAATATTAACAGATCTGAGGGAATAAGTAGACAAGGATACACTTACAATAGAGAACTTAAATACCCCACTTTCAATAATGGATAAATCATCTGACAGAAAGTCAATAAGGAATCAATCATTGGACTTAAACTATACATTAAGTCAAGTGGAACTAACAGACATAGAGAACATTCCATCCAGTAGTGACAGAATACACATTCTTCCCCAGTGCATATGGAACTTTCTCCAGGACTTATCATATATTAGGTCACAAAACAAGTCTCAGAAAATATTTTAAAGCCTGAAGTTATAGCAAGAATCTTTTTAGACCAAAGGCATAGGAAATTAGAAATCAAACACAGGATGAACTGGAAAATGCACAAATTTGTGGAAATTAAACGACACACTCCTGAACAACCAATGAGTCAAAAAATCAAAAGAGAAATTAAAAATATCTTGAAACAAATGAAAGTGAATACACAACATACCAACACTTAGGGGATGCAGAAAGGGCAGTGCTAAGAAAAAATTTTATAGTGATAAAAGACTAGATGATGAAGAAAAGAAAGACCTCAAATACATAACTTGACCTTACACCTTAAAGAAATAGAAAGGCAAGAGCTAATCCACAGATTACGGGAGGAAGATGATAACGAGATCAAAGCAGAAATCAATGAAATGGAAAATAAATCAAAAAAATAAAAGATCAATAAAACTTAACTTTTCTTTAGACTTAGATATTTTATTTCATGCAAAGAATGTTTAGATCTTTATATTTTTACATTAAAAAATCAAGAATTTTTAAAAGTCATACTTAATTTATGAAAAAGATCTTGCTAAAAGCTGAATGCAAATCTTAAAGACGTGACAAAGCAATGGTCTCATGAAAAATATGCAAGGGTTTTGAAGATTCTGCAAAGCAAGTGATGACTATTAATATACACAAGTATAGCTATATCACATTTGGCTTCAAAGAGGTAAGTAAAGGCGACATTATTCACAACATTAGTTTCAGTCTTCTCTTCCGTCTGGCCTCATTAAATTTTGACGCTTTCCTTTTGAAAATCCTTTCGTGTTCCCTTGCATCATGACCTGGATACAGTTGTTCCTTATTGTCATAATTCACAAATCATTTCTAGACATTTTTGGCCTCCCTTCAGATGCAAGAGTTGGTTTGTATAAATAGAAAAACAAAATTGACAACATTTTAACTAGTCTTACCAAGGAAAAAGATAAAGGACTAAACAGTAAAATTATAAAAGAAAGAGGACACACACAAAAGGTGTAACTGAAATACCATGAATCATAAGAGTCTACAATGAACAATTACATGACTACAAGTAGATAATCTAAAGGAAATACATTTATTCCTAGACTTACAACCTACATAGTCTGACTCATGAAAAATAGAAAATTGACAATGAATAATAAGGAGATGGAATCAATAACAAAAAACCCTCTTAAAGACCAAGACCAGATGACTTCATGAGTAAATTATACCAAACATTTAAAAAAATTAACACCAAATCTTTCTCAAATCCTTCCAAAAAATGGAAGAGGAGGGAAAACTCCCCAAATCAATTTTGCAGCCAGCAACACATTATGCCAAGGGAAGATAAGAATAC
>NW_021703740.1:19549-59096 GCF_005190385.1 Monodon monoceros | reverse complement strand
AAGCAAAAATTCTCAACAAAACCCTAGCAAACTTAATTCCACAGCATACTACAAAGCTCATACAACATAATCAAGTGGGATTTATCCCTGGATGCAAAGATGGTTCCATTTATGCAAATCAATAAATGTGATACATCCCATTAATAAAATGAAAACAAATGATTATCTCAATAGGTGCAGAAAATTCATTTGAAAAAATTCAGCATCATTTTATGATAAAAACTCTGAACAGACTGGCTACACAAGAAACATCTCAAGATAATAAAGGCCATATATGACAAGTCCACAGCCAACATCATAGTCAGTGGTGAAAGGCTGAAAGCTTTTCCTCTAAGTTCAGGAATAAGACAAGTGTGCTCATTCTCCACACTCCAATTGAATGAAGTACTGGGAATCTTAGAAAGGGTAATTAACCTAGATTTTTTTTAAAAAAGGTATACACATCATCCAAATTGGAAAGAAAGAAGTAAAATTATGCTTCTGTTCTGAAGACATGATTTCGTATATAAGAAAAATCTTAGCACTACACACATACATACACACAGAACTAATACAACTAATAGAAATTAGTAAAGTTTCAGGATAGATAACATATATATAAAAATAAGTTATATTTCTTTAAGATATCAATGAGTAATCTGAAAGTGAAATAAATAAAATTATTTCATCTACAATATCACCAAAACGTTAAAATGCTTAGGAATAAATTGAAAGAGGGAAATGAAAGACTGTACACCATGAACTGTAAGACAGTTATAACAGAAATTGAAGAATGCAACTCAGTCTAAAGTATCATGTGTTCATGAGTCAAAGGAGTTAATATTGTTAAAATTTCCTTTCTACCTGTTGGGATGTTTAGAAATTGAATAATATCCTTGGAACTGAAAAGGAACTTTGAAACTAAAAAAGCAACTACATAAACTGCAATTATAAAATTTATTGTAGGTAACTTACATACGGGCAGGAAGGATCAGGCAGACAGATCATCCAGAGGCATTTAGCTACATTTAATTCATTCAGCTGTTGTATGAATTTTGATTAGTGAAACTTTGCCATTTACATTTAAAGTAATTATTGAAAGGTAAGGAAGTACTAATGCCACTTACTCTTGTTTGACTCTTTTTTAGTTCCCTGGTTCATTTCTTCATCTCCTGCTGTCTTCCTTTTTGAATTGATGACGTTCTGTGGTGGTACTCTTTGATTCTTTTTTCTTTATGTTTTGTTTATCTGCTGTAGGGTTCACTTTGTGGTTTCCCTCAGATTTTCTTGCCACATCAGAGAAATATGAAAGTCTATGATAACAACTTAACTTCAATTACATACAAAAACTTTACACTTTTACCTCCTCCCTTTTATGTTTTTGATATCACAATTTATGTCTTTTTATATTATGTATTTACCAACACATTATTATACCTATAATTTCAGTACTTTTGACCTTTTCCTTTTATAGAAGAGTTAGATGGTTAACACACCACCATATTAAAGTATTACAGTATTCTCAATCTTACTGTATACTTACCTCAACCTGTGTGTTCTATTTTTCCATGTTAGTAATTAGCTTCTTCGATTTCAGCTTGAAGAACTGCTTTGGGCATTTTTTGTAAGGCAGAGCTAATGGGATTAACTCCCCTAGCTTTTGTTTCTCTGGAGTGTGTTTATCTCACCTCATTCTGAAGTATAACTTTGTCCTAGGTAAAGTGTTCTCTCTCTCTTTTTTTTTTTGTTTTTTAGCATCTTTATTGGAGTATAATTGTTTTACAATGGTGTGTTAGTTTCTGCTTTATAACAAAATGAATCAGCTATACATATACATCTATCCCCATATCTCCTCCCTCTTTTGTCTCCTTCCCACCCTCCCTATCCAGCCCCTTTAGGTCGTCACAAAGCATGGAGCTGATCTCCCTGTGCTATGCAGCTGCTTCCCATTAGCTATCTATTTTACATTTGTTAGTATATATAAGTCCATGCCACTCTCCCACTTCGTCCCAGCTTACCATTCCCCCTCCCCGTGTCCTCACATCCATTCTCTACATCTGCATCTTTATTTCTGTCCTGCCTCTAGGTTCTTCAGAACCTTTTTTTTTATATTCCGTATATATGTGTTAGCAAACTGTATTTGTTTTTCTCTTTCTGACTTACTTAATTCTTTGTGACAGACTCTAGGTCCATCCACCTCACTACAAATAACTCAATTTTGTTTCTTTTTATGGTGCAGTAATATTCCATTGTATATATGTGCCACATCTTCTTTATCCATTCATCTGTCGATGGACACTTACATTGCTTCTGTGTCCTGCTATTATAAATAGAGCTGCAATGAACATTGTGGTATTGACTCTTTTTGAATTATGGTTTTTTCAGGGAATATGCCTAGTATTTGGACTGCTGGGTCTTGTGCTAGTTCAATTTTTAGTTTTGTAAGTAACCGCCATACTGTTCTCCATAGTGGCTGTATCAATTTATAGTCCCACCAACAGTGCCAGAGTGTTCCCTTTTCTCCACACCCTCTCCAAAATTTATTATTTGTAGATTTTTGATGATGGCCATTCTGACTGGTCTGAAGTGATACCTCATTGTAGTTTTGCTTTACATTTTTCGAATGATTGGTGATTTTAGCATTCTTTCATGTTTTTGTTGGTAAGCTGTATTTCTTCTTGGCAGAAATGTCTATTAAGTCTTCTGCCCATTTTTGAATTGGGTTGTTTGTTTTTTTGGTATTGAGCTGTTTGTAAATTTGGGAGATTAATCCTTTGTCAGTTTCTTCATTTGCAAATATTTTCTCCCATTCTGAGGGTTGTCTTTTGCTCTTGTTTATGGTTTCCTTTGTTGTGCAAAAGCTTTTAAGTTTCATTAGGTCCCATTTGTTCATTTTTGTTTTTTTTTCCGTTTCTCTAGGAGATGTGTCAAAAAGACCTTGCTGTGATTTATGTCATAGAGTGTTCTGCCTAGGTTTTCCTCTAAGAGTTTGATAGTGTCTGGCCTTACATTTAGGTCTTTAATCCATTTTGAGTTTATTTTTGTGTATGATGTTAAGGAGTGTTCTAATTTCATTCTTTTACCTGTAGCTGCCCAGTTTTCCCCACACCACTTATTGAAGATGCTGTCTTTTCTCCACTGTATATTCTTGCCTCCTTTACCAAAAATAAGGTGACCATATGTGCATGGGTTTATCTCTGGGCTTTCTATCCTGTTCCATTGATCTATATTTCTGTGTTTGTGCCAGTACCATTCTGTCTTGATTACTGTAATTTTGTAGTATAGTCTGAAGTCCAGGAGCCTGATTTCTCCAGGTCCGTTTTTTTTTCTAAAGGCTGCTTTGGCTAGTTGGGGTCTTTTGAGTTTCCATACAAATTGTGAAATTTTTTGTTTTAGTTCTGTGAAAAATACCATTGGTAATTTTAAAGGGATTACATTGTCAAAGTGTTCTTGTTTGGTTGTTGTTTTCTTTCAGCAGTTTGAATATATCACCCCATTGTCTCTGGCCTGCAAAGTTTCTGCTGCAAAATCCACTGAAAGCTTTTTGGCACTTTCTTTAGAAAAAAGTTTTTCTTTTATTGCTTTTAAAATTTGCTCCATATTCCGTTTTATACTTATCGATATGTATGTTCCTATTCCCATTTTCTTAATTTTTTGGGGCTCATTATTGTAGGAGTTTTCCTTTTCTTGTGTTTTCTGCCTAGAGACGTTCCCTTAGCATTTGTTGTAAAGCTGGTTTGGTGGTGCTGAACTCTCTCAGCTTTTGCTTGTCTGTAAAGGTTTTAATTTCTCCATCAAATCTGAATGAGATCCTTGCTGGGTAGAGTAGTCTTGGTTGCAGGTTTTTCTCCTTCATCACTTTCAGTATGTCCTGCCAGTCCCTGCTGGCTTGCAGAGTTTCTGCTGAAAGATCAGCTGTTAAACTTATGGGGATTCCTTTGTGTGGTATTTGTTGTTTTTCCCTTGCTGCTTTTAATATGTTTTCTTTGTATTTAAATTTTGACAGTTTGATTAATATGTGTTGTGCAGTATTTCTCCTTGGAGTTATCTTGTATGGGACTCTCTGTTCTTCCTGCACTTGTGTAACTATTTCCTTTCCCATATTAGGGAAGTTTTCAACTATAATGTCTTCAAATATTTTCGCAGTCTCTTTCTTTGTCTCTTCTTCTTCTGCAATCCCTATAATTCTAATGTTGGTGCGTTTAGTGTTGTCCCAGATGTCTCTGAGAGTGTCCTCAGTTCTGTTTATTCTTTTATCTTTATTCTGCTCTGCAGTAGTTTTTTCCACTATTTTATCTTCCAGGTCACTTATCCGTTTTTCTGCCTCAGTTATTCTGCTATTGATACCATCTAGAGTATTTTTAATTTCATTTGTTGTGTTGCTTATCGTTGTTTGTTTCATATTTAGTTCTAGGTTTTTGTTAAATGTTTCTTGCATTTTGCCTATTCTATTTCCAAGATTGTGAATCATCTTTATTATCATTATTCTGAATTCTTTTGAAGGTAGACTGCCTATTTACTCTTCATTTGTTAGGTCTGGTGGGTGTTTATCTTGTTCCTTCAACTGCTGTGTGTTTTTCTGTCTTCTCATTTTGCTTATCTTGCTGTGTTTAGGGTCTGCTTTTTGCAGGCTGCAGGTTCGTCATTCCTGTTGTTTTTGGTGTCTGTCCCCAGTGGCTAAGGTTGGTTCAGTGGGTTGTGTAGGCTTCCTGGTGGAGGGGACTAGTGCCTGTGTTGTGGTGGATGAGGCTGGATCTTGTCTTTTTAGTGGGCAGGTCCACGTCTGGTGGTGTGTTTTGAGGTGTCTGTGGACTTATTATGATTTTAGGCAGCCTCTCTGATAATGGTTTGTGTTGTGTTCCTGTCTTGCTAGTTGTTTGGCATAGGGTGTCCAGTACTGTAGCTTGCTGGTCATTGATTGAAGCTGGGTGCTGGTGTTTAGGTGGAGATCTCTGGGAGATTTTCACCATTTGATATTATGTATCGCTGGGAGGTCTCTTGTGGACCAGTGTCCTGATGTTGGCTCTCCCACTTCAGGCACAGCACTGACTCCTGGCTGCAGCAGCAAGGGCCTTTCATGCACATGGCTCAGAATAAAAGGGAGAAAATGTAGAAAGAAAGAAAGAAAGAAAGAAAGAAAGAAAGAAAGAAAGAAAGAAAGAAAGAAAGAAAAAAGAAAGAAAGAAAGAAAGAGGATAAAATAAAATAAAGTTGTTAAAATAATTATTAAGAAAAAATTTTGTTTTTAAAATTAAAAAAAAAAAACCAGAAAATCAGATGGATAGAACCCTAGGACAAATGGTGAAAGCAAAGCTATATAGACAAAATCTCACACAGAAGTATACACATACACACTCACAAAAAGAGGAAATGGGGAGAAAATTTCGGGTGGGTTTATTTCTGGACTCTCCAATTTGTTCCATTGATCTATGTGTCTGTTTTTATGCAATACAATTACATAGCTTTGTAATACAGTTTGAAATTAAGAATGACGCTTTTATCTTTGTTCTTTCTCAGCAGTTCTTTGGCTATTCAGTGTCTTTGGTGCTTCCATACAAACTTTAAAATTGTTTGTTCTATTCTGTGAAAAAATACCATGGAACTTTGATAGGGCTTCCATTGAAGCCTCTGTAGATTACTTTGGGTGAAATGTACATTTTAACAATATTAATTCTTCCAATTCATGAGCACGAAACATCTTTCCATTTATCTGTGCCTTCTTTACTTTTTTTTATTAGTGTTCTCTGTGTACAGGTCTTTCACCCCAAGGGTCCCAACAAATTTATTTAAAATGAATTATTAGCAAAGAAAAGACCAGGGAGAGATGTAGAGTACAAAGAAACTGAGATTATAACTTAGGGAACATTGTGTTTAAAATAAAAATGGGAAAAAAACAAAACCAAAAAAACACCCAAAATCTTGAAGGGAGAGTACAAGAGACCAATAAAAAAACATAGGAAAATCAGAGAAACAAGAAAAAAAGTTAGCTTATGGAATTAGGGAAAGTTTAGTAAAGGGTCAAATGGTGTAGAAGGAACAAAAAGCAAAAAAAAACAACAGAATTTGATTATTTATGGATTCAACAGAATCCAAATTATTTATGGAAATGTTGAACACAGCAAGACCCAAGTGAGAGAATCCTGTCAGACTACTATAGCTATCATCCTGGTTTGTTGACTGGCTCCTTACTTCACTGGCTCCACCCTTTCCTCTTTCACTTCTGCTTTCTTTATTACTTATCATATCCTGTTGGAAGCTTGGATTATCTCATTAAGAGTGAGCTCTCCCTGCAATGGCTCCCTATTAACACTTCTATTAAGCACTTACCAGTCAATGTGAACATTTCCAGACTCCTTTTTGTTAGCTGTTAAATTGTAGCTACTGGAATTCTGCTTATATCTACAAGAGCAGTTAATACTTATTCACCAGAAACCTTGGAGACTAAAACATCCTCTTACCCAGAATAAGTCAGAGGTTCAACTATAAAGCTGGGTGAAGCTAAGGCACTCTGTGGAGAATTGTTCTTACATTACCTGCCAAAATCTCAACCCACATCACTTTCCAGTTCCTCTTCCCTTTCTGAAAAGCACAGCCCAAAGCCTGACTCCGTTAGGAGATATTCTTGATTAGGTCCACTCATTTTCCTCCTCTTTGAATTTTCTGTAACTACCTCTCTCAGTTATAAATGCAAACACATGAGATATGACAGAACTCAGGAGGTGTGGATAAAGGCCAGTGCCCAGGACTGAATGTTTCTATGCATCAGTGTTGGTGTGAAAATTTTAACCCATGTTCTTTCACTTTCATTTTGCAAATGGGATTGAGACACTGGTATAACTATCTCCCACGTAAGAACAAAGAAACTAAGACCAAAGGGAGATAAAGGAGCTTGGCCAAGGTTACAAAGGTGGTCAGAGGCCAAACTAAGCCTTGACTCAAGCCACTAGTTGTCAAAGCTATAAATCAGGAGTCAGTCAGCCTCAATGTCAAGAGCATGGTCTAAACGAAAGCCCAGGTGACTAGGAGATCAGGTGCATCAACTGCTTCACTCAGAGTATTGGTCACCAACAAAGACACTCAGAACAGCTTTTCCAAAATTTGCTACATTTTCTCTAAACATAGTGATCTGGAGTTCCCCCTACCTGTCCCTCATAAACTTCTGATAAAGTAGGAGGCTGCACACCCCCACAGAAGAGTAAGGCTCTCATGTCTGTATTCTTGCCCTTCTAGGCCAGCTCCACCATTTACCAACCTTGTGATGCCACCTGACCTTCCTGAGCCTCAGCTTCCTCACCCACTAAGAGGGCTCACACAGAGCATCCTTCATGATGTTTTTTTAGGGCAGTGAAATACTGCACAGTGCTTCCTACATAATGCTCTGAAGTGCTATTATTTCTAGCTTCTAAGTTCTCCATGCTTCCACCACCATAATCTAGGCCCAAGAGAGAGGTAGAAGCAGGAAGGACTAGCTGCTGATTCTACATACTTCCAGGGCTTTCCCTTTCCCTGAAGGGTTCATTTCTGTGTCTTTGGCTGGACTGATCGGACTTCTAAGTGCACTTCCCACCCTCACATCCCCCCAGACCTCCCTGAGTAAGTATGGCTTGGATGTGATACTTAAGCTATAAATAAATATGTGCAACTATGATGAATAAAACAGTGGGGTTATAAAGAATGTGCCCCTAAGAAGACTTTAGCAAACAGGCAAAACTGTCTACTAGAATCTGGAGGATGTAGAGTGTTTCTAACACCTGGGTACCTAATTGGGTAAAACACATGCACACACACACATACACTTCTTTCTTCATATTAAAAAACCATGCAATCAGGGCTAGCTTCATGCAGTGACACATGGTTCGCTCTCAGAAGGGCCCTTATAATTAATTAGTGTAATTCTCTGCTGTTGTTACCTTCAATTTCATCATCATTTTATTTTTCAACTTATGTTTTAAAGTGAATTCTACTGGGAAAATGGAACATGTGGATGAGGAGAAGAGATATGTGTTTATTGATGTCTCATTTTCTTATAGCATTTATGTCACTTGAGTATAGAATTCAGGTAGACCTATGATGAGTGTAAGTTCAGTGAGGCTCAGCATGAGTAGAAGGTAAGCATATTACATTTAGGACTGAGTAAGAGCTCTGATAGACCCAAAAAACCATGCTTTGTTTTAATCAGAACTTGCTTTGAACACAGAATGAAAGCCATAAGATTCAAATAAACACAAATGGCCAATGAATCCTATTACATCCTTTCTTACTTGTGATATTTTGACCACATACTTAAAATGATGACAAAGAAAGGAAAACAAGGATACATCATAGTTCCTTTTATCTCAATTCTTCTTTATTCATAAATAAACTCAAGATAGAGAGTGTTGATACATTAATTTGAGATATCTGCCTTCTTTTATAAACAATAATCTTTTGATGTTCTGACTACCTGGTGTTTGTTGCAAAAACTTCTATATATCCTCTCTTCCCTCTTTGTAACAGCTCCTCGGAGCTACTTGAGTGGCTGCATCTCAGAATCAGAAAGTCCGCCAACTAAAACATAATTCTCAACTTTTGGGTTGTGCATTTTCTGTTGTGTTTGTATTGTTTTTTCAGTCTACATTATGAAAACCAGATTGTTCATCCAATAGTATCATCTCATTGTACAGAAATCCTGGCTATATATGTCCCATAATAATAAAAGTTTAACACATAAAACCTTAGCTGCTATTAAAGTGACCAGACTACGTCCTAGATGGATTCACTCTTGCTAAGTCCCACCTCAGCAAACCAAACTTAACCAACTTTCTATGCTCGGCTCTCCCTGGAAAGGAAGAACTCCCCTTGCTCCATATAAGGAAAGTAACCTTGCTTTAAACACTCTGCAAATATCCAGGATAATTTCCTTACTCTTGCTCACTTGGGGTCTATAAAACTCTCCTGGCTTGTAAAGCTCTTCAGAGCTCCTTTCTATCTGCTAGATTGGATGCTGCCCCATTTATGAATAGCTGAGTAAAGCCAATAACACCTCTAAATTTTAATCAGTTGAATTTTGCATTTTAAAACTAGGTATCCACTTATCTGGGGGTGAGAGAGCCAAGTGAATAACCTGAAGACTTGAAATAAATATACCCCAAATTGTACTAAACCCCTGATAAGACTGACTTTGAAAAAACAAGTATCTAGATAAGTCTTCAGTCATTGCCTTGGCACAGTAAAATTTTACTGCCATTTCAAAACATCAGTTTCTTTTTTTTCTTTATTTAATATTATTTGCTTTTGCTATGGCTTGTGTAGGAAGTCAAAGGCTAGCCAAGCCCCTTGCATAACTTTCCAACCATGCCTTCTTAATAATTTTAAACACGGTGCTTTCCTGAGAAAGTAGCAGGCTGACCTCCCAAGAGGCAGTGCTGAGGGAAAGGGCAGAAAAAGCCCAGTGGGACCCACTCAGCTCAGGGGTCTGCACATCCCAGGGGCATCATGGGTGCCTGGAGTGGCCATGGCTGGCTTAAGCCCCTTTCTCTGGGCGCAATAAGAGCCCTGCTGCCTCCCCATCTCTTTTTTTTTTTGCGGTACACAGGCCTCTCACTGTTGTGGCCCCTCCTGTTGAGGAGCACAGGCTCCGGATGCACAGGCTCAGTAGCCATGGCTCACGGGTCCAGGCGCTCCGTGGCATGTGGGATACTCCCGGACTGGGGCATGAACCCATGTCCCCTGCATCGGCAGGTGGACCCTCAACCACTGCGCCACCAGGGAAGCCCTCCCCCTCTCGTTTACATCAGTCATATCTCACCTATGACAGGCTCAAAAAAGACTCCGAGGGGAAGTGTGCCTCAAATTAGCATATTTCTCCCCTCCACACAATAGAGTCTTTTAAGCTGCTGCTTTTTAAAAGCAAGGCAGAGAGGGGAGGAGGGGAAAAGCCAGGCTGCTCTTAGCAACAGCATCTGAATGTAATGATGTGTCTCCCTCCAAGTGGCTGGCGTGCTTTTCTATTTTCTTAAAGCAAGCCTACTTTCAAATGGCCTGAAAACTTTTTAGAAGATATATTAGATAATCAAGTAAATTCTTTGATTAAAATAAGTAATTACTGTGGATGAAAAATGTCACCTGCCATATTAGTAAACAAAGGATGTTGTGGCCATTAATGCACCACAGCTCTGCAGCCACTCCTGAAGGTGAAACCTAGGGAACTCAGAATGGAAGCAGGATGCCCACTTTCAAGCCCTCAGCCACTGCAGCCAACTCCAACAATGAACACTGAGGGCACTTAGCATGGGAAATAACATGATACTGACCCTAGATAGCTGAGGTGTATATCAAAGGAATGCTTTCTATGAGCCAAAACTCTTGCATCTTACCATCCAGAGAAAAGTACTAAATTTATTAACTTGAAGTGTCTGGTTTTCTTTAATTAACAGTAATCTTTTGACATCCTGACTACCTAGTTCTGGTTGCAAAAACTGCTATATATCCAGGCTCTTCCCTTGCCTCTTTGTAACAGTCCCTCAGAGCTATATGGGAGGCTGTCTTTCAGGGCTTAAGTTCCCAGTAATGCCACAAATTAAACATAATTCTTAACTATCAGGTTGTAAATTTTTTTCAGTCTAAAGTTTTGGAGGCTTTGAAGGGACTCAGAGAGGACTCCTCTCCTTTGTCTGAACTCTGCAAGGATCTGGAGCATTGGTACCAGCAGAGGCCCCTTGAGCCCATCCACGTCCTCAGGAAGTCTAAATGCATTTGGGTGAGTCTCTCCTGACTTTAGTATCTCTCAACTATTGGTTGATGATTCTGAGCTTTATTTGGCAGTGTCTAACAGGTGCCTGTCTCCCCAGTTGAAAGTTATAGGAGAGTGACCCCCTAGTTGAAAGATACTAGGGGAACAGAGTTGAAAGACACTGGGGTAAAGTTTCCCCCAGATGAAAAATACTGGGGGAACCTACTTGAAAGACACTGGGATTTTCTCAGTTGAAAGATACTAAGTGATCTAGGCTAACAGGTTAGGTAGAAGGCTGACCTGACATCTTTCCTCTAGTTGGCTACCTTAACAAGAACTTGTTGAGATAAAGGTGAAAATGTATCCCTAACAAATTCAACTTTAAAATGGGAAATAGTCTCCCTCAAACAGAGAAAGAAGGGGCATCAGAGCGCCAACCTCCAAATAACACTCCAGTTAGATTTATGTATGCACAAAGTTCATACTTGCAAGTACTTTCATAATTGGGAATTAAAGGAAATCTCACTCTTATTCTGTACAAAGCTAAGTTAGAAAAAATTAGCTTGATAAAAAACTTTTTCAGACTTCTGACCTTAAAGAATCAAAAGCTCTTTAGGGGGGACTTGCATTTTTCTTCCTGTTTTGAGATATAAATGTTCCTTTTGAAATATAAATATTCTACCAATCTTCAGCAGTGTGTGTGTGTGTGTGTGTGTGTGTGTGTGCATTCTGAGATATTGGTCTTTATCATCCAAAATATACACATATGGTGTACATTTGGCAGCCAATCTAGTAGACTGAAATTCTGAGCATGCTTTTGTCTGACTGTGCTAACTCCCAGAGAATTTTTGCTATCTTAGCCTTCACTTTGTCAGGCTGTAAATGGAAGGCCTTTACTTTCTTACACTATTTCTGGGAATAAACTCTCTGGATCTTGTTTAGGTGGCATCCTTCACACACTGTTGTGGGGGTGCCTCTTGTATCTTTTTGGTTTGAGTCATTATTAAGAAGTATCTCATTAATGGCCAGATGGTGGATCCTTTAAATGGGAGAAACTTCTAAATTGGTACATTTTTATAGAGCACTAATTAAAACAGATGTTTATTGGTACTTATGGGGGAAAACCACAAATTAAATCGTGGAATTTATATATCTATATCTACATAGATATCTATATCTATAGATATCAATATCTATAGGTAGGTATAGATAGATATAGATATATAAAATTGTTAATCTAAGAACACCCTTAATGTAAAGCAAATGAACAAAAAACAGTTTGGGAAGACTTAGTTGTGGTTTCCACTTCTCAAGGGGCCTTACAAATACTAATAAAAACATTAGCATAATAGGATAATTTAATTAGTTTAATTAACAGGAAAATTTTTTTTAAAAAGGAAGGTCTAGAGATTTTTTCCCAGTGAGATGCAAATTTTAAAGGGACTTATTCCAAATGAATAAAGAAATCTTTAGTTATTTTATTTATTTATTTATTTTTAATTTTAAAAAATTTATTTATTTTTGGCTGTGTTAGGTCTTTGTTGCTGTCCACAGGTTTTCTTTCATTGCAGCGAGCAGGAGCTACTCTTCATTGCAGTGTGCAGGTTTCTCATGGCGGTGGTCTCCCTTGTTATGGAGCACAGGTTCTAGGCTCATGGGCTTCTGTAGTTGTGGCTCACGGGCTCTAGAGTGCAGGGTCAGTAGTTGTCGAACATGCACTTAGTTGCTCCATGGCATGTGGGATCTTCCCAGACCAGGGCTCGAACCCATGTCCCCTGCATTGGCAGATGGATTCTTAACCACTGTGCCACCAGGGAAGTCCCCTCTTTAGTTATTTTAAAGTGGAATAAATAAAGTTAACATTAATGGGATTAAAACCAAAGGTTTTGACACAACAGTACCTAAGGTTGAATGGGCCAAGAGGAGCTCCTACTAGAGTCCCCAACATTAAATGGCCCCAAACAAGTTTGCTCTGTTTAACCCACTTTAAATATACATATTTAAAAGTCTGGAAGACAATTACACTGAGACACCTGACCAGCAATTAATTGGGTTAACAGGCCAATTAATCAAGGTAAAATATTGACAAAAGGGTCTTAGCTCAACCCCTCACTGGTGATCCCAGAGCCTTTCCTACAAAAATAGATAAAATGGTCAGGGAATAAAAAGTGATGAAAGCTACAAGTCTCCTTGCAAAACTAATGATTTTTGATTGGGTCAACAACCAAAAATGTGAAAACACAGCCCCACCCATCAACAGACAGGCTGCCTAAGGAATTCCTAAGCCCACAGCCACCTCTAGACACACCACTTGACACGGCCTTGCCCACCAGAGGCCCAAGACCCAACTGCACCACAAGTGGGCAGACACTTGCCCTTCCCACTAGGAAGCATGCACAAGCCTCTTGACTAGCCTCACTCACCAGGGGGTAGACACCCAAAGGAAGAAAACTAAAATCTCACACACTATGGAACTGAGCCTGCAAACACAACTCATAACCCACCTCAAGACCAGATGGTCACTGGTCCTTGGGTGATGAGATGGGAGTATACTGATGGGACACATAGGACATCCCTCACAGAGGGACAATTCTCCAAGTTTGAGAACCATAACTAACATCCACATATATAAAAATACAAATATAAATTTAGACAAAGTGAGACAGCAGAGGAATATGTTCCAATTGAAGGAGCAATATAAAACCCCAGAAGAACAAGTAAGTCATGTGGAAATAGGCAATCTACCCAAGAAAGAATTCAGAGTAATAATCATAAAACATATCCAAGAACTTGGGAAAAGAATGGCTGCACAGAGTGAGAAATTACAAGAAATTGTAAGCAAAGAATTAGGAAAAAATAAAGAACAACCAAACAGAGTTGAAGAATACAATAACAGGAATGCAAAATATACTAGAAGGAGTTAATAGCAGAATAACTGAGGCAGAAGAATGCAGAAGTGAGCTGGAATACAGATGGTGTAAATCAGTGCTGTGGGACAGAATAAGAAAAAAGATTTTTTTAAAAAAAGGGACAGTTTAAGAGAACACTGGGACATTGCCAAATGCACCAACATTCACATTATAGGGGTCCCAGAAGACGAAGAAGAGAGAGAAATGGTCTGAGAAGATATTTAAAGAGATAATAGCTGAAAACTAACAAAACATGGGAAAGGAAGTAGTTACCCAAGTGCAGGAAGTGCAGAGAGTCCCATACAGGATAAATGCAAGAGGGAGGCACTAAGAGAGGTAGTAATTAAATTAACAAAAATTAAAGAGAAAATATTAAAAACAATGAGGGAGAAGCAACAAATAACATAAAGGGAACCCCCATAAAGTTATGAGCTGATTTTTCACCAGAAACTCTGCAGCCAAGAAGAGATGTAGAACAATATATTTAAAGTGATGAAAGGGAAAAACCTACATTCAAGAAAATTCTACACAACAGAACTCTTACTCAGATTCAGTGAAGTCAAAAGCTTTACAGACAAGCAAAAGCTAAAAGAATTCACCACCACCAAACCAGCTTTACAACAAAGGTTTTAAAAAAAAGAAAAAAAAAACTTCTCTAGGTGGAAAAGAAATGGTCACAATTAGAAACAAGAAAATTACGAAATGGGAAAGCTCACCAGTAAAGGCAAACATACAGTAAAATTAGGAAATGATTCACACACAAATATGATAACTAAACCAATAATCAAGAGAGGAGAAGAGTACATATGCAGGATATTTGTAAAACATTTGAAATTAGGAGACCAGCAAATTAAAACAATGTTGTATATATATAGACTGCTATATCAAAACCTATGGTAACAGCAAACCAAAATTCTCTAATAGACATACACAGAAATAAGAAAAAGAAATCTAAACACAACACAGAAGAAAGTCATCAGATATCAAGAGAACAAAAGAGAAAAGGAGGGGGAAATACCTACAAAAACAAATCCAAAACAATTTACAAAATAGCGATAAGGACATACATATTGATAACTACCTTAAATGTATGTGGATTAAATTCTCCAACCAAAAGACATAGACTGGCTGAATGTATAAAAAGCAAGACCCATATATATGCTGTCTATGAGAGACCCTCTTCAGACCTGGGAACACATACAGACTGAAAGTGAGGGAATATAAAAAGATATTCCATGCAAATGGAAATCAAAAGAAAGCTGGAGTAGCAATACTCATACCAAACCAAATAGACTTTAAAATAAAGACTCTTACAAAAGACAAAGAATGACACTACACAATGATCAAGGGATCAATCTAAGATGAATATATAACAATTATAAATATATATGCACTCAACATTTGAGCACCTCAATATATAAGGCAAATACTAATTGCCATAAAAGGGGAAATTAACAGTAACACAATAATAGTGGGGGAATTTAACACTCCACTTACACGAATGGACAGATCATCCAGACAGAAAATTAATAAGGAAACACATGCTTTAAGTGACACAACAGACCAGGTAGATTAGTAGCAGAATACACATTCTTTTCAATGGATATGGAACATTCTCCAGGATAGATCACATGCTGGGCCAAAAAGAAAGCTTTTGTAAATTTAAGAAAAGTGAAACTTTATCAAGCATCTTTTCCATCCACAATGCTATGAGATTAGAAATCAACTACAAGGGAAAAACTAAAAAGACACAAACACATGGGACTTCCCTGGTAGCACAGTGGTTGGGAGTCCACCTGCTACTGCAGAGGATGCGGGTTCAAGCCCTGGTCCAGGAAGATCCCACATGCCACAGAACAACTAAGTCAGGGCAAAACTACTACTGAGCCTGCACTCTAGAGCCCATGAGCCACAGATACTGAGTCCACATGCCACAACTACTGAAGCCCGTGCACCTAGACCCCATGCTCCATAACAAGAGAAGCCAACACAATGAGAAGCCCATGCACTGCAAAGAAGAGTAGCTCCTGCTCACCACAACTAGAGAAAGCCCGCACGCAGCAATGAAGACCCAATGCAGCCAAAAGTAAATAAATAAATAAGTAAATTAAAATGCACAAACATGTGGAGGCTACACAATATGCTACTAAACAACCAATGGATGACTGTAGAAGTCAAAGAGGAAATCAAAAATTACCTAGAGACAAATGAAAACAAAAACACAATGACCCAAAACCTATGGGACACAGCATTTCTAGGAGGGAAATTTATAGTGACATAACGGAAACAAGAAAAATCTCGAATAAACTACCTAACACAAAAGCAACTAGAGAAATAAGAACAAAACTCAAAGTTAGTAGAACAAAAGAAATCATAAAGATCAGAGCAGAAATAAATTAAATAGACTAAAAAAGCAAAAAAAAAAAAGAAAAAATCAAAGAAATTAAAAGATTGTTCTTTGAAAAGATAAACCAAGTTGATAAGACATTAGCCAGACTCATCAAGAATAAAAGGGAGAGGGCCCAAATCAATAAAATTAGAAGTGAAAAAGGAGAAGTTACTACAAATATCACAGAAATACAAAGGAGCATGAGAGACTACTACAAGTACTATATGCCAATAAAATGGACAACCTTGAAGAAATGAACAAATTCTTAGAAAGACACAACTTTCCAAGACTGAACGAGGAAGAATTAGAGAATATAAACGAATCACAAGAAATGAAACTGAAACTAATTAAAAATTCAACAAGCAAAAGTCCAGGACCAGATGGCTTCACAGGCAAATTCTACCAAACATTTAGAGAAGAGTTAACACCTATCTTTCTCAAAATCTTCCAAAAAATTGCAGAGAGAGGAACACTCCCAAACTCGTTCTAAGAGGCCATCATGACCCTGATACCAAAACCAGACAAAGATATCACAAAAACAGAAAATTACAGACCAATATCACTGATGAACATAGACACAAAAATCCTCAACAAAATACTATCAAACGGACTCCAACAACACATTTAAAGGATCATACATGATGATTAAGTAGGATTTACCTCAGGGATGCAAGGATTCTTCAGTATCCACAAATCAATCAGTGTGATACACCACATCAAAAATTGAAGAATAAAAAGACATATTATCATCTCAATTGATGCATAAAAGCTTTTGATAAAATTCAACACGCATTTATGATAAAGACTCTCCAGAAAGTGGACATAGAGGGATCCTACCTCAACATAATAAAGGTCATATATGACAAACCCACAGCTAACCCCATAGTCAATGGTGAAACGTTTAAAGCATTTCCTCTAAGATCAGGAACAAAACAACAATGTCCATTCTCACCACTTTTATTCAACATAGTTTTTGAAGGCCTAAAAACAGTAATTAGAAAAAGAAAAGAAATAAAATAATTCAAACTGGAAAAGAAGAAATAAAAATGCCACTATGAAAGTAACATGATGCTATACATAGAAAATCCTAGAGACACTAATAGAAAACTACTACAGTTCATTAATTAATTTGGTAAAGTTTCAGGATGCAAAATTAACATACAGAAATCTGTTGCATTGCTATACGTTAACAATGAAAAATCAGAAAGAGAAATTAAGGAAACAATACAATTGCCATTGCATCAAAGAGAATAGAATACGTCCTATACTCTGAAAACTATAAGATGCTGTTGAAAGAAACTGAGACCAAAAGAAACAGATGGAAAGATATGCTATGCTCTTGAATTTGGAGAATCAGTATTGTCAAAATACTATACTACCCAATGTGATCTATAAATTCAATGCAATCTGTATCAAATTACCAGCGCCATTTTTCACAGAACTAGAACAAAAAAAATAATTTGTATGGAAACACAACAGACCCTGAATAGCCAAAACAATCTTGAGAAAGAAAAACAAAGCTTCAGGACAAAAGCTACAGTAATCAAGACAGTTGGTATTGGAACAAAAAACAGAAACATAGATCAATGAAATAGGATAGGAAGCCCAGAAATAAACCCACACATATAAGGTTATTAATGTATGACAAAGAAGACAAGAATATACAATGAGGAAAAAACAATCTCTTCAACAATGCATGCTGGGAAAACTGGACAGCTACATATCCAGAAAACTGGACAGCTACATGAAATTAGAACATTCTGTAATATAATACAAAAAGTAAACTCAAACCTGATTAAATACCTAAATGTAAAGCTGGTACTATTAAACTCCTAGAGGAAAACATAGGCCAAACACTCTTTGACATAAACTGCAGCAGTATCTTTTTGGCTCTGTCTCCTAGAGTAATGGAAATAAAAACAAAATTAAGCAAATGGATCTTAATTAAACTTACAAGTTTTTGCATAGCAAAGGAAACCATACACAAAACAAAATGACAGTCTACAGAATGGAAGGAAATATTTGTAAATGATGACACTGACTAAGTATTAATCACCAAATTATACAAATAGCTCATATAGCTCAATATCAAATAAACAAATAACCCAATCGAAAAATGGGAAGAAGTTCTAAAAGACATTTCTCCGAAAAAGACATACAGATGGCCAAAGGTACAGGTAAAGATTCTCTACATCACTAAATATTAGAGAAATGCAATTCAAATTATTGGTCAGAATGGCCAACATCAAAAAGTCTACAGACAATAAATGCTGGAGAGGGTGTGGAAAAAGGGAGCCCTCCTACAATGTTGCTGGGAATGTAAGTCTATACACCCACTATGGAGAACAGTATGGAGGTTCCTTAAAAAACTAAAACTAGAACTACCATATGATCCATCAATCCCTCTCCTGGGCATATACCCAAAGGACATGTTGTAGCATATATTAGTAATTTATTTCTTTTCATTAAAATACCATTTTAGAGTCCCAGCAACAATGTTCAAGTGTTCTGATTTCTCTACATTTTAGGCTAACTTTTTATTTTCCATATTTTTAACTATAGCCATCCTAGTAGGTGTTTAGTGGCATTTATTGTAATTTTAATGTGAATTTCCTTAAGACTAATATTATTGAAAATCTTTTAAAATACTTATTAGTGATTTGTATACCTTCTCTGGAGAAATATTTACAAAACTTCTACCCGTTTTTCAATTGAGCTGTTTATCTTTTTTGTTCAGTTTCAGTAATCCTTTATGTATATTTAGAATATTAAATCCATATTAGATATGTGATTTCCAAATATGTTCTTCCATTCTGTAGATTATCTTTTTACTTTCTTGATAAGAACTTTTGAAGCACAAGAGTTTTAAATTTTCAGAGTCCAATATGTCTATTTTCCCTTTTGTTTCTCATTCTTTTAGTACCATAGCTATGATCCATTCCCAAATCCAACATCCTGAAAATTTACCTCATGTTTTCTTCTAAAAGTTTTATGGATGGCTTCTTATATTTAGGTTGTTGATCCACTTAGCATTAATTTTGCATGAGGTAAGCCTCCAAATATATTCATTTTCTTGTGTATATCCAGTTGTCCAAACATCATTGTTGTCTCCCTGTTGGATGGAATTCACATGCTTGCCAATTTCTATTGGCATTATGTATGAGTTTATTATTGGATTCCTAATTTTATTCCATTAATCTAATTATTACTCTTATACTTTGGGAGGGTTTTGTTTTTAATTTATTTTTTGTCTTCTATGGGAATATAGTTGATTTAATGATAACAGTTACTTTGTATTAAGATTTGAAATCAGGAAGAATGAGTCCTCCAAATTTATTCTTCTCTTTCAATACTTTTTGTTCTTTATGGAGCCCCATAGAATTCCACAAGAAATTAAAGTTTAGTTTTTTTATTTTGCAAAGAGTGCATTGAGATTTTGATAAACATGGCATTGACTTTGTAGAAAACTTGGATTCCCACCTTAATATTAAGCCTTCCAATGCATGAACATGCGATGTCTTTCCATTTATTTAGATCTTATTTAATTTTTTGCAACACTGTTTTATAGTTTTTATTGCAGGAGTCTTTGTCTTTCTTAAATTTAGGCTGATGTATTTTCTTTACTTCAATTCTAATGTAAGTAGAATTGCTTTCTTATTTTCCTTGTCATTTGTCCATACCAGTACAACTGATTTTGTATATTGATCTCTTTTACTGAAAAAGTGCTTAATTCTTTATCAACTCATAGTTTTGGGGATAATTCTTTGGTATTTTCAGTATAAACAAACAGGTCATCTGCAAATAGGGATAGTTGATTTCTTCCTATCTTACTTGTATGTATTTTTTTCCTGCCTAATTTCCCTGTATACAACCCCCAATGCAAAGGTTAATAGAATTGCCTAGAGTGGGCAAATGTGTTAAGTCTGGCAACACTGTATATGATGTTAGCTATAGGTTTTTCATAAAATCTTCAAACAGGTTGAGGAAATGCACCTTTCTTCCTGGTTAGTTAAGTATTTTTATCATGAAAATGTGAGGTGGACTTTTTCAAAGGTTTTTATGTAACAAATGAGATGATCATATAGTGCTTTGCACTTCATTTATTAATTATTACATTGACTAATTTCATATGTTAAACACTCTTTCGTTACTCAGATAAATCCACTTGGTCAAGATAAATAATCCTTTTTATAGGCTATTGGATTTGATTTGCTAGTATTTTGTTAAGGAATTTTCCATTGTACTCATAAGGGATATTAATGTGTAGTTTTTTTTCTTGTGGTATGTGCATTCCTGACACAGTGAGCCGTGTATATGTGTTTGTGAACTGGTATAGGTTGTGCATTGGGTCACAGTGATCCGTGTGTAAGTTTGTGTGTGTTGTTTTGTGTGTGCAGGTATGGCTGTGCATTGAGCCACATTCAGTCGTGTGTGTGTGTGCTGTTATAGGATTTGCATTGTGTCACTTTGAGACATGTGTGCTTTAATAGGCTGTCCACTGAGTAACAGTTAGCCATGTTTGTGTGTGTGTGTGTCTGTGTGTGTGTGCTGCTAAGGGCTGTGCATTGAGTCACAGTGAGAGGTTTCTGTGTTTGTGTGTGTGCTGGTATAGGCTGTGCATTGAGTCACACTGAGCTGTGTGTGTGTGCTGTTTTAGGCTGTGCATTGTGTCACAGTGAGCTGTGTGTGTGAGGGTGTGTGTCCTGCTGTAGGCTGTGCCTTGAGTAACAATGAGCTGTGCATCTGTTTTTGTGTGTGTTGGTATGGTTTGTGCATTGACTCACAGAGAGCCGTGTGTTTGTGTGTATGTGTGTGTCTGTGTCCTGGTATAGGCTGTGTATTGAGTCAAATTGAACTCTGTGTGTGTGTGTGTGTGTGTTGGTATAGGCTGTGCATTGAGTCAGAGTGAGCCATGTATGTGTGTGTGTGGGTACAGATTGTGCATTCACAGTGAGAAGTGTATGTGTGTCTGTGTGCTGTTATAAGTTCTGCATTGATTTAAAGTTGGCCGTATGTGTGTGTGTGTGTGTGTCAGTGTATGTGTGTGTGCTGGTGTTGGCTGTGCATTGAGTCACAGTGAGTGATGTATGTGTGTGTATACTGGTATAGGTTTTGCTGGTATAGGTTTTGAGTTACAGGGAACCGTGTTTATAAGGGTGTGTCTGTTTTTCTGTTTGTGCTGTTATGGGCTGTGTATCGAGTCACATTGAGCTGTGTGTGTGTGTGCGTGTGTGTGCTATTATAAGCTGTGCATTGAGTCACAGTAAACCATATCTGTGTGTGTGCGTGCTGCTATATGCTGTGCATTCAATCACAGTGAGCCATTTATGTGTGTGTGTGTATGCTGGTATAGGATGTGCATTCAGTCACAGTGAGCTGTGTGTGTGTGTCTGTGTGTGTGTGTGATGGTATAGGCTATGCATTCAGTCACAGTGAGCCATTTTTATGTGTGTGTGTGTATGCTGATATAGGCTGTGCATTGAGTCAAATTGACCTGTGTGTGTGTGTGTGCTGGTATAGTCTGTGCATTGAGTCACAGTGAGATATGTGTCTGTGTGTGTGTGTGTGCTGCTATAGGTTGTGCATTGATTCACAAAGAGCCATGTGTTCGTGTGTACATGTGTGTGTGTGTGTGCTGGTATGGGCTGTGCATTGAGTCACACTGAGGTATGTTTGTGTGTGTGTGCTGTTATAGGTTGGATATTGAGTCACAGTGAGCTGTGTGTGTGTATTCTTGTATAGGTTGTGCATTGAGTCACAGTGAACCATGCAGGTGTGTTTTTGTGTGCATGTGTGTTGGTGTGCTGGTATAGGCTGTGGATTGAGTCACACTGATCTGTGGGAGTGGGGGTGTTTTTTCTGGTATAGGCTGAGCATTGACTCAGAGTGTGGTGTTTGTGTGTGAGTATGCTAATAAAGTCTGTGCATTGAGTCACAGACAGCCATGTGAATATATGTGCGTGTGTGTGTTTGTGCTGCTATAGGCTGTGAATTGAGTCCCATTGAGCCGTGAATGTGTGTGTGTGTGCTGGTATAGGTTGTGCATTGAGTGACAGTAAGCTGTGTGTATGTCTGTGTGTGTACTGGTAAAGGCTGCTCATTGCGTCAGTGAGCCATGTCTGTAGGTGTGTGTGCTGTATAGGCAGTGCACTGAATAACAGTGATCCGTGGGTGTGTCTCTATGTGCTGGTTAATGCTGAGCATTGACTCACAGTGACGTGTGTGTCTGTGCTGATATAGGTTGTGCATTGAGTCACAGTGAGCTGTATGTATGTTTGTGTGTGTGCTGGTAAGGGCTGAGCATTGAGTCAGAGTGAGCAGTGTGAGTGTGTGTGCTGGTATAAGCTGTGCACTAAATCACACTAAGGGGTGTGTGTGTGCTGTATAACCTGAGCATTGAATCACAGTGAGTTGTGTGTGTATGTGTGTGTTGGTATAGACTGTGCATTGAGTCACAGGAAGCCATGTGTGTGTGTGTGTGCTGGTATATGCTGTGCACTGAGTAACAATGAGGTGTGGGTGTGTCTGTAGGTGCTGTATACACTGAGAATTGAGTCACTGTGAGGTGTGTGTTTGTTCTGGTATAGGCTGTGCATTGAGTCACTGTGAGCTGTGTGTGTCTGTGTGTGTGTGTTGCTATAGGCTGTGCATTCAATCACAGTGAGTCTTATATGTGTGTGTGTGTGTGCTGGTATAGGCTGTGCTTTGATCACAGTGAGCCGTGTTTGTGTTGTTTGTGTGTGTGTGTGTGCTGGTATAGACTCTGAATTGAGTCCCAGGAAGCCGAATATGTTTTTGTGTGTGTGCATGTGTGTCTATATGCTGGTATAGGCTGTGCATTGCATAACAGTGAGCCATGCATGTGTGTGTCTGCACGCATGCTCTTATAGGCTGTGCATTGAGTCACAGTGAGCATTTTTCTGTGTGTGTGTGTGTGTGTTCTAGCATAGGCTGTTCATTGAGACACAGTGAGCCGTGTGTGTGCCTGAGTACTGGTAGAGGGTGCGAGTTGAGGCACAGTGAGCTGTATGTGTTTGTGTTGGTATAGGCTGCACATTGAGTCTCAGTGAGCTATCCATGTCTGTGTGTGTTGCCTGTATAGGCTGTGCATTGAGTCACAGTGAGCAATGTGTATGCGTGTGTGTGTGTGTAATAGACAATGCACTGCATCACAGTGAGCTGTGTATTTGTGTGAGCCAGTATAGACTGTGCATAGAGACACAGTTAGCCGTGAGTGTGTGTGTGTGTGATAGTATAGGCAGTGCATTGATTCCCATTGAGCTGTGTGTGTGTGTGTGTGTGTGTCTGCTCATATAGGTTGTGCATTGAATCACAGTGAGCCGTGTGTATGTTTGTGTGTGTACTGGTATGGGCTGTGCATTGAGTCACAGTGAACTGTGTCTGTATATGTGTGTGCTGTTGAAGGCAGTGCAGTGAGTCACAGTGAGCTGCAGAAGTGCTTGTGTGCTGTATATGCTGAGCATTGAATCACTGTGATGTATTTGTTTGCGCTGGTTTAGGCAGTGCAAAAGACACTGTGAGCCGTGTGTGTATGTGTGTTTGCTGGTATAGTTTGTGCATTGAATCAATGTGAGCTGTGTGTGTCTGTGTGTCTGTGTGTGTCTGTGTCCTGGTATATGCTGTGCATTGATTGAAACTGATCCATGTGTGTGTGTGTCTTTCTGTGTGTTTGCTGTCATGGGCTGTGCATTGAATCACAGTGAGAGGTGTCTGCATTTGTGTGTGTGCTGATATGGGCTGTGTATTGAGGCACATTGAGCCGTGTTTGGTGTGTGTGTGCTGTTATAGGCTGTGCTCTGAGTTACAGTGAGCTGTATCTGTGTGTGTGTGTGCTGTAATACACTGTGTCACACTGAACATGCATGTGTTTGTGTGTGTTGGTGTGATGGTATAGGCTGTTCATTGAGTCACATTGATCGGTCAAAGACAGGCTTGTTTGCTGGTGTAGGCTGAGCATTGACTCACTGTGAGGTGTTTGTGTGTGAGTGTGGTAGTGTAGGCTATGCACTGAGTCACAGTGAGAAATGTGTATATGTGTGTGTGTGTGCTAGTATAGGTTGTACATTGAGTCCCATTGAGAAGTGTATGTGTGTGCTGGTATAGGTTGTGCATTGATTCACAGTGAGCTGTGTGTGTGTTGGTGTGTGTACTTGTATGGGTTCTGCATTGAATCACAGTGAGCTGTGTGTGTACTGTTATAGTCAGTGCATTGAGTCACAGTGAGCCATGGCTATGTGTGTGTGTTTGTGCTGGTGTATGCTGTGAACTAAGTCACAATGAGGTGTGTGTGTGTCTGTGTGTGATATATACGCTGATCATTGAGTCACTGTGAGGTATGTGTTTGTGCTGGTATAGGCTGTGCATTGAGTCAATGCAAGCTGTGTGTGTCTGATGTGTGTGTTGCTATAGGCTGTGTATTCAATCACAGTGAGCCATGTATGTGTGTTTTTGTGCATGTGTGCTGGTAGAGGTTGTGGTTTGATCAAAGTGAGCCGTGTGTGTATGTGTGCTGGTATTGGCTGTGAATTCAGTAATAGTGAGCCGTGTCTGTGTGTGTCCTGCCATCAGCTCTGCATCCAATCACAGTGACCCATTTATTTGTGTGTGTCTGTGTATGCTGGTGTAGACTGTGCACTGAATCAAAGTGATGTGTGTGTGTGTGTGTGTGTGCTGGGATAGGCTGTGCATTGAGTCACAGTGAGATATGTGTGTGTGTGTGCTGCTATAGGTTGTGCATTGAGTCACAGAGAGAGGCGTGTGTGTCTCTGTGTGTGCTGGTATAGGCTATGTATTGATTCACAGAGAGTCGTGTGTGTGTGTATGTGCGTGTGTGGGTGCTGGTATGGGCTGTGCATTGAGTCACATTGATCCGTGGGTGTGGGGGTGTGTTTGCTGGTATAGGCTGAGCATTGACTCAGAGTGAGGTGTTTGTGTGTGAGTGTGCTAGTATATGCTGTGCATTGAGTCACAGAGAGCCATGTGAAAATGTGTATGTGTGTGTGTGTTGCTATAGGCTGAGCATTGAGTCCCATTGAGCAGTGTATGTGTCTGTGTGTGCTGGTATAGGTTGTGAATTGAGTCATAGTGAGGTGTGTGTCTGTGTGTGTGCCAGTGTAGGTTGTGCATTGAGTCACAGTGAGCAGTGTATGTGTGTATGTGTGCTGGTATAGGTTGTACATTGAGTCACAGTGAGCTGTGTGAAGGTTTGTGTGTGTGCTGGTAAGGGCTGTCCATTGACTCAGAGTGAGCCATGTGTGTATCTGTGTAGTATAAGCTGTGCACTAAATCACACTGAGGTGTTTGTGTGTGTTGTATAGCCTGAACATTGACTCAAGGTGAGATGTGTGTGTTGGTATAGACTATGCATTGTGTCATAGGAAGTTGTATATGTGTGTGGGTGTGTGCTCGTATGTGCTGTGCACTGAGTAACAATAAGGTTTGTGTGTGTCTGTGTGCACTGTATATGCTGAGCACTGAGTCACTGTGAGGTGTGTGTGTGTGTGCTGTTATAGGCTGTGCATTGAGTCACTTTGAGCTGTGTTTGTCTGTGTGTGTGTGCTGGTATAGGCTGTGCTTTGATCACAGTGAGCCATGTTTGTGTGTGTGTGCTGGTATATGCTTTGCATTGAGTCCAAGGGAGGCGAATATGTTTTTTTGTGTGTGTGTGTGTGTCTGTAGGCTGATATAGGTTGTGCATTGAATCACAGTGAGCCATTCATGTGTGTTTGTATGTGTGTGCTCTAATACACCATGCATTGAGTCACAGTGAGCGTTTTTCTGGGTATATGTGTGCTTGTGTTGGTATAGGCTGCACATTGAGTCGCAGTGAGTCGCCTGTGAGTGTGTTTCCTGTATCAGCTGTGCATTGAGTCACAGTGAGCCATGTGTATGCGTGTGTGTGTGTGTGCTGTAATAGGCAGTGAATTGAGTCACAGTGAGCCATGGTTGTGTGTGTGTTTGAGCTGTGTGTGTCTGTGTTAGTATAGGATGTGCATTGAGTCACAGTGAGCTGTGCAACTCTTTTTTTGTGTGTGTGTTTTGGTGTGCTGGTATAGGCTGTGCATTTAGTTACATTGATCCGTGTGTGTGAGGGTGTGTTTGCTGATATAGACTGAGCATTGATTCAGAGTGAGGTGTTTGTGTGTGAGTGTGCCAGTATACACTGTCCATTGAGTCACAGACAGCCATGTGAATATGAGTGTGTGTGTGTGTGCTGCTATAGGCTGTACATTGAGTCAGAGGGAGCAGTGCAAGTGTGTTTTTTTGTGTGTGTTTTGTTGTGCTGGTATAGGCTGTGCATTGAGTTACATTGATCCGTGTATGTGAGGGTGTGTTTGCTGTTATAGGCTGAGCATTGACTCAGAGTGAGGTGTTTTTGTGTGAGTGTGCCAGTATACACTGTGCATTGAGTCACAGAGAGTCATGTGAATAGGAGTGTGTGTGTGTGTGCTGGTATAGGCTGTGCATTGAGTTCCATTGAGCCATGTATGTGTGTGTGTGTGCTGGTGTAATTTGTACACTGAGTTACAGTGAGCCATGTGTATGTTTTTTTGTGTACTGGTAAAGGCTGTGCACTGAGTCAGGTTTTTATGTGAGTGTGCTGTTATAGGCAGGACATTGAATTACAGTGAGCTGTGGGCATGCTGTATGTGTTGGTATATGCTGAGCTTTGAATCACAATGAGGTGTGTGTCTGCGAGTGTCCTGGTATAGGTTGCGCATTGAGTCACAGTGAGTGATGTATGTGTGTGTGTGCTTGTGTAGGTTTTGCATTGAGTCACAATGAGCTGTATGTATGATTGTGTGTGTGCTGGTAAGGGCTGTGCATTGAGTCAGAGTGAGCAGTGTGAATTGTGTGCTTGTATAAGCTGTGCACTAAATCACACTGAAAGGTGTGTGTGTGTGTGTGTTGTATAGCCTGAGCCATGTGTGCGTGTTTGTGTGTGTTCTGGTATGTGCTGTGCATTGGGTCACATTGAGCCGTGTTTGTGTGGGGGGGTGCTGTTATATGCTGGGCATTGAGTCACAGTGAGCTGTGTGTCTGCGTGCTAATATAGGCAGTGCAATGAGTCACAGTGAGTGGTGCAAATGTGTTTTTTGTGTGTGTTTTGTTGTGCTGGTATAGGCTGTGCATTGAGTTACAATGATCTGTGGGTGTGAGAGTGTGTTTGCTTGTATAGGCTGAACATTGAGTTAGAGTGAGGTGTTTGTGTGTGAGTGTGCTAGTATACACTGTGCATTGAATCACAGAGAGCCATGTGAATATGTGTGTGTGTGTGTGTGCTGCTATAGGCTGTGAATCAATTCCCATTGAGCTGAGAATGTGTGTGCTGGTGTAGGTTGTGCATTGAGTTACAGTGAGCCATGTATATGTGTGTGTACTGGTAAAGGCTGTGCATTGAGTCACAGTGAGTTGTGTCTGTATGTGAGTGTGCTGTTATAGGCAAGGCATTGAATCACAGTGAGCCGTGGGTGTGTATGTGTGTGCTTATTTATGCTGAGCAATGACTCACAGTGAGGTGTTAGTCTGTGAGTGTGCTTGTATAGATTGCACACTGAGTCACAGTGAATGGTGTGTGTGAGTGCTGGTATAGGTTGTTCATTGAGTCACAGTGAGTTGTGTTTATGTCTGTGTGTGTGTTGGTAAGCGTTGTGCATTGAGTCAGAGTGAGCAGTGTGAGTGTGTGTGCTGGTATAAGCTGTGAACTAAATCACACTGAGGGTTGTGTGTGTGCTGTATACGCTGAACATTGAATCACTCTGAGGTGTGTGTTTACACTGGTATAGGCTGTGCATTGAGGCACTGTGAGCCGTTGTGTGTGTGTGTTTGTCTTTCAATAGGCTCTGCTTTCAATCACAGTGAGCCATTTATGTGTGTGTGTGAGCGTGTGCTGATATAGGCTGTGTATTGATCACAGTGAGCCATTGTTTTGTGTGTGCATGCTGGTATACACTGTGCATTGAGTCCCAGTGAACCGAGTGTGATTTTGTGCTTGTGTGTGTTTCTGTATGTTGATATAGGCTGTTCATTGGGTCACACTGAGCCATGCATGTGTGTATGTGCTCTTATAGTCTGTGCTTTGTTACTGTGAGCATACTTGTGTGTATGTGTGTGTGTTGTGTGTTCTGGTATAGGCTGTGCATTCAATCACAGTAAGCCATGTGTGTGTCTGTGTGCTGGTAGTGGGTGTAAGTTGAGGCACAGTGAGTCGTGTGTGTTGGTATAGTTTGCACAATGAGTCTCAGTGTGCCGTCCATGTGTGTGTGTTGCTGGTATAAGCTTTTAATGAGTCACAGTGAGCGTGTTGTGTGTATGTATGTATGCTGTGTGTTCTGGTATAGGCTGTGCATTGAGTAACAGTGAGCTGTGTGTGTCTGTGTGTGTGTGTTGCTATAGGCTGTGCATTCAATAACAGTGAGCCATATGTGTGTTTGTGTGTGTTGGTATAGGCTGTGCATTGAGTCCAAGGAAGCTGAATATATATTTTTGTGTGTGTGTGTTTATGTGTGTGTCTGTATGCAGGTATAGGCTGTGCATTGCATAACACTGATCAATGTATGTGTGTGTGTGTGTGCTCTTATAGGCTGTGCCTTGAGTCACAGTGAGCCGTGCCTGTATGTGAGTGTGCTGTTATAGGCAGGGCATTGAATCACAGTGAGCCATGTCTGTGTGTGCTGGTATATGCTGAGCATTGACTCGCCATGTTGTTTGAGTCAGTGCTGGTATAGGTTGTGCATTGAGTCACAGTGAGCCATGTATATATCTCTCTGTGTGTTTGTGTGTGCTGGAATGGGCTGTGAATTGAGTCACATTAATCCGTGTGTGTGTGTGCTGGTATAGGCTGTGCCTTGAGTCCTGAAGAGCTGTGCATCTGTTTGTGTTTGTCTGTTTGTTGGTAAAGTTTGTGCATTGAATCAAGGTAGGTATGTGTGTGTGTATGTGTGTGTCTGTGTCCTGGTATATGCTGTGCATTGAATCAAACTGATCCATGTGTGGCGTGTGTTTGTGTGTGTTTGCTGTTATGGGCTGTGCATTGAGTCACTGTCAGAGGTGTCTCCATTTGTGTGTGTGCTGGTGTGGGCTGTGCATTGAGGCACATTGAGCCGTGTTTGGTGTTTGTGTGCTGTTATAGGCTGTGCTCTGAGTCACAGTGAGCTGTATCTGTGTGTTTGTGTGTGTGTGCACGTGCTGGTGTACACTGTGCATTGAGTCACAGTGAAGATGTGGGTGTGTTTGTGTGTGTGTGTGTGTGTTGGTGTGGTGGTATAAGCTGTTCATTGAGTCACATTGATCCGTTGCTGTAGGGGTCATTTGCTGTTGTAGGCTGAACATTGACACATGGTGAGGTGTTTGTGTGTGAATGTGGTAGTATAGGCTGTGCATTGAGGCACAGTGAGCAATGTGTGTGTTTGTGTGTGTACAAGTATGGGATGTGCATTGAGTCACAGTGGGCTGTGTGCATATTTGTATGTGCTGTTATAGGCAGTGCACTGAGTCACAGTGAGCAATGGGTGTCTCTGTTTGTGTGTTCTGGTTTATGCTGTGCACTGATTCACAGTGATGTGTGTGTTTGTGCTGGTATAGGCTGTTCATTGAGTAATTGTGAGCTGTGTGTGTCTGTGTGTGTGTGTTGCTATAGTCTGTGCATTCAATCACATTGAGCCATATACGTGTGTATGTGTGTTTGTGTGTGTGTGCTGATATAGGCTATGCTTGGATCACAGTGAGCCATGTTTCAGTGTCTGTTTGCTGGTATAGGCTGTACTTTCAGGAACAGTGATCCATGTGTATGTTTCTGGGTCCTGCCATAGGCTGTGCATTCAATCACAATGAGCCATTTATATATGTGTGTTTGTGTGTGTATGCTGCTATAGGCTGTGAACTGAGTCTAAGTGCACTGTGTGTATGTGTTTGCTGGTGTCGGCTGTGCCTTGAGTCACAGTGAGATATGTTTCTGTGTGTGTGTGTGCTGCTATAGGTTGTGCATTGAGTCACAGAGAGGTGTATGTGTGTCTGTGTGTGTGCCAGTATAGGCTGTGCACTGATTCACAGAGAGCCGTGTGTGCGTGTGTGTGTGTGCTGCTATGGGCTGTGCATTGAGTCACATTGAACTGTGTTTGTGAGTGTGGGTGCTGTTACAGGCTGGGCATTAAGTCACAGTAGCTGTGTGTGTGCGTGCTAGTATAGGCTGCGCATTGAGTCATAGTGAGCTGTGCATGTGTGGGGTTTTTTTTTGTGTGTGTTGGTGTTCCTGTATAGGCTGTGCATTGAGTTACATTGATGCGTGTGTGTGAGGGTGTGTTTGCTGGTATCAGCTGAGCATAGACTCAGAGTGAGGTGTTTGTGTGTGAGTGTGCCAGTATATGCTGTGCATTGAGTCACAGAGAGCCATGTGAATATGAGTGAGGGTGTGTGTTTGTGTGCTGCTATGGGCTGTGCATTGAGTCCCATTGTATCGTGTATGTGTGTGTGCTGCTGTAGGTTGTGCACTGAGTTACAGTGAGCCATGTGTATGTTTGTGTGTGTACTGGTAAAGGCTGTACATTGAGTCACACTGAGTCATGTCTGTATGTGAGTGTGCTGTTATAGGCAGGGCATTGAATCACAGTGAGCCGTGGGCGTGTCTGTGTGTGCTGGTATATGCTGAGCATTGACTCACAGTGAGGTGTGTGTCTGCGAGTGTCCTGGTATAGGTTGCGCGTTGAGTCACAATGAGCTGTGTGTATGATTGTGTGTGTGCTGGTAAGCGCTGTGCATTGAGTCAGAGTGAGCTCTGTGTGTGTGTGTGTGTGCTGGTAACGGCTGTGCATAGAGTCACAGCCGTGTGTATGTGTGCACTGATGTATGCTGCACACTGAGCCACACTGAATTGTGTGTGTGTGTTTGTGCTGTATAACTTGAGCATGGACTCACAGAGAGGGCTCTGTGTGTGTGTGTGTGTGCTGTTATAGGCTGTGCATTGGGTCACAGTGAGCTGTGAATGTGTGTTTGTGTGCTGGTATAGGCTGTGCATTGGGTCACAGTGAGGTGTTAGCATGTTTGTGTGTGTGTGTGTTGTATTATAGGCCATGCTTTGAGTCACTGTAAGCTATGTGTGTGGTTGTCTGTGTGCTGCTATAGGCTGTGCATTATGTCTCTTTCAAGCATGTGTGTGTGTGTGTGTGTGTGTGGTACTGGCTGTGCATTAAGTCAGAGTGTGCCATTTATGTGTGTGTGTTTGTTGGTATAGGCTTTGAATTCTTTCAAAGTGAGCTTGTTTGTGGGTGTGTGTGTGCACTTATAGAATGTCCATTGAGCCATAGTTAGCCATCTGTGTGTGGGTGTGCTGTTATAAATTGTGCATTGACGCACACTGAGCCATGTATGTGTGTGGGGGGGCTGGAATAGGCTGCTCATTCATTCAAAGTGAGCTGTGTGTGTGTGTGCTGGTACAGGATGAGCATACACTCACAGTGATCCATGGGAGCATGTCTGTGTGTGTGAAGGTATGGGCTGTGCATTGAGTCACAGTGAAGTCCATATGTGTCTGTGTGTGCTGGTATGGGTTGGGCAATTTGTCAAAGTGAGGTGTGTCTGTTTGTGTGCTGTTATAAGCTGTGCATTGAATCACAGTAAGCCGTGTGTGTGTCTGTGTGCTGGTAGTGGGTGTGAGTTGAGGCACAGTGAGCCGTGTGTGTGTGTGTTGATATAGGTGGCACATTGCCTCTCAGTGAGCTGTCCGTGTGTGTGCATTGCCTGTACAGGCTGTGTATGGTGTCACAGTGAGTGTGAGTATGCATTTGTGTGTGTTTGTGTGTGCAGGAATAGGATGTGAATTGAGGACCAGTGAGCCATGCATGTGTGTGTGTGCTGGCATGGTTTGGGCACTGAATCACATTGAGCCGTGTTTGTGTGTGTGTGCTGTATAGGTTGGGTATTGATCACAGTGAGCCACGTATAAGTCTGTGTGTGTGTTTGTGTGTGCTGGAATGGGCTGTACATTGAGTCACATTAATCTATGTGTGTGTGTGCTGGTATAGACTGTACCTTAAGTCATAAAGAGCCATGCATCTCTGTGTGTGTGTGTCTGTTTGCTGGTATGGTTTGTGCATTGAATCAAGGTGAGCCATGTGTGTGTATGTGTGTGTCTGTGTCCTGGTATATGCTGTGCATTGAGTCAAAGAGATCCACGTGTCTGCGTGTGTTGCTGTGTGTTTGCTGTTATGGGCTGTACATTGAGTCACAGTGAGAGGTGTCCACGTTTGTGTGAGTGTTGGTATGGGCTGTGCATTGAGGCACATTGAGCCGTGTTTGGTGTTTGTGTGCTGTTATACACTGTGCTCTGAGTCACAGTGAGCTGTATATGTGTGTGTGTGTGTGTGCTGGTATACACTGTGCATTGATTCACAGTGAAGATGTGTGTGTGTGTGTGTGTGTTGGTGTGGTGGTATAAGCTGTTCATTGAGTCACATTGATCTGTCGCTGTAGGGGTCGTTTGCTGTTGTAGGCTGAGCATTGACTCATGATGAGGTGTTTGGGTGTGAGTGTGGTAGTATAGGCTGTGTATTGAGTCACAGTAAGCCATGTGTGTGTTTGTGTGTACTAGTATGGGCCGTGCATTGAGTCACAGTGAGCCGTGTGCATATTTGTGTGTGCTCTTATAGGCAGTGCATTGAGTCACAGTGAGCCATGGGTGCCTGGGTTTGTGTGTTCTGGTTTATGCTGTGCACTGAGTCACAATGATGTGTGTTTCTGTCTGTATTTGCTGTATATGCTGAGCATTGAGTCACTGTGAAGTGTGTGTTGTGCTGGTATAGGCTGTACATTGAGTCACTGTGAGTTGTTTGTGTCTGTGTGTGTATGTTGCTATAGGCTGTGCATTCAATCACAGTGAGCCATATGTGTGTGTGTGTGTGTGCTGATATAGGCTGTGCTTGGATCATAGTGAGCCATGCTTGTATATCTGTGTGTGCTGGTATAGGCTATACATTCAGTAACAGTGAGCTGTTCTTGTGATTGTGTGTCCTGCCATAGGCTGTGCATTCAATCACAATGAGCTATATGTGTGTGTGTGTGTGTATGCTGATATAGGCTGTGAACTGAGTCAAAATGAGCTGTGTGCATGTGTGTGCTGGTGTAGGCTGTGCATTGAGTCACAGAGAGCTGTGTGTGTGACGTTATAGGCTATGTATTGATTCACAGAGAGCCGTGTGTGCGTGTTTGTGTGTGTTCTGGTATGTGCTGTGCATTAAGTCACATCAAGCCGTGTTTGTGTGTGTAGGTGCTGTTATATGCTGGTCATTGAGTCACAGTGAGCTGTGTGTCTGCGTGCTAATATAGGCAGTGCAATGAGCCACAGTGAGTGGTGCAAGTGTGTTTTTTTGTGTGTGTTTTGGTGTGCTGGTATAGGCTGTACATTGAGTTACAGTGATCTGTGGGTATGAGAGTGTGTTTGCTTGTATAGGCTGAACATTGACTCAGAGTGAGGTGTTTGTGTGTGAGTGTGCTAGTATACACTGTACATTGAATCACAGAGAGCCATGTGAATATGTGTGTGTGTGTGTGTACCGCTATAGGCTGTGAATCGATTCCCATTGAGCCGTGAATGTGTGTGCTGGTGTAGGTTGTGCATTGAGTTACAGTGAGCCATGTATATGTGTGTGTACTGGTAAAGGCTGTGCATTGAGTCACAGTGAGCCATGTCTGTATGTGAGTGCATTGTTATAGTCAGGGCATTGATTCACAGTGAGCCGTGGGTATGTATGTGTGTGCTTATTTATGCTGAGCAATGACTCACAGTGAGGTGTTATTCTGTGAGTGTGTCTGTATAGACTGCACATTGAGTCACAGTGAATGGTGTATGTGTGTGAGTGCTGGTATAGGTTGTTCATTGAGTCACAGTGAGTTATGTGTATGTTTGTGTGTGTGCTGGTAAGCATTGTGCATTGTCAGAGTGAGCAGTGTGAGTGTGTGTGATGGTATAAGCTGTACACTAAATCACACTGAGGGGTGTGTGTGTACTGTATAGCCTGACTCACAGTGAGGTTGTGTGTGTATGTGTGTGTTGGTATAGATTGTGCATTGAGTCACAGAAAGCCATGTATGTGTGTGTGTGTGCTGGTATATGCTGTGCACTGAGTAACAATGAGGTGTGTGTGTGTCTGTGTGTGCTGTATATGCTGAACTTTGAATCACTCTGAGGTGTGTGTTTGCACTGGTATAGGCTGTGCATTGAGGCGCTGTGAGCCGTTGTGTGTGTGTGTGTTTGTCTTTCAATAGGCTCTGCTTTTAATCACAGTGAGCCATTTATATGTGTGTGTGTGTGTGTGTGTGTTGGTATAGGCTGTGAATTGATCACAGTGAGCCGTTTTCTATGTGTGTGTGCTGGTATACACTGTGCATTGAGTCCCAGTGAACTGAATGTGATTTTGTGCTTGTGTGTGTGTGTCTGTATGTTGATATAGGCTGTTCATTGGGTCACACTGAGCCATGCATATGTGTGTGTGCTCTTATAGTCTGTGCTTTGTCACAGTGAGCATACTTGTGTGTATGTGTTGTGTGTTCTGGTATAGGCTGTGCATTCAATCACAGTAAGCCATGTGTGTGTCTGTGTGCTGTTAGTGGGTGTAAGTTGACGCACAGTGAGTTGTGTGTGTTGGTATAGTTTGCACAATGAGTCTCAGTGTGCCATCCATGTGTGTGTGTTGCTGGTATAAGCTGCTAATGAGTCACAGTGAGCGTGTTGTGTGTATGTATGTATGCTGTGTGTTCTGGTATAGGCTGTGCATTGAGTAACTGTGAGCTGTGTGTGTCTGTGTGTGTGTGTTGCTATAGGCTGTGCATTCAATAACAGTGAGCCATATGTGTGTGTGTGTTTGTGTGTGTTGGTATACATTGTGCATTGAGTCCAAGGAAGCTGAATATAGTTTTGTGTGTGTACGTGTGTGTCTGTATGCAGGTATAGGCTGTGCATTGCATAATGCTGAACTATGCATGTGTGTGTGTTTGCGTGCTCTTATAGGCTGTGCCTTGAGTCACAGTGAGCCATATCTGTATGTGAGTGTGCTGTTATAGGCAGGGCATTGAATCACAGTGAGCCATGTCTGTGTGTGCTGGTATATGCTGAGCATTGACTCCCCGTGCTGTCTGTGTCAGTGTGAGTGCTGGTATAGGTTGTGCATTGAGTCACAGTGAGCCATGCATATGTCTCTGTGTGTTTGTGTGTGCTGGAATTGGTTGTGCATTGAGTCACATTAATCCGTGTGTGTGTGTTCTGGTATAGGCTGTGCCTGGAGTCATAAAGAGCCATGCATCTGTTTGTGTGTGTTTGTTTGCTGGTGTTGTTTGTGCATTGAATCAAGGTGGTCCATGTGTGTGTCTGTGTCCTGGGATATGCTGTGCATTGAGCCAAGGTGATCCATGTCTGTGCATATGTTTGTCCGTGTTTGCTGTTATGGGCAGTGTATTGAGTCACAGCTAGAGGTGTCCACGTTTGTGTGTGTGCTGGTACGGGCTGTGCATTGAGACGTGTTTGGTGTTTGTGTGCTGTTATAGGCTGTGCTATGTGTCACAGCAAACTGTATCAGTTTGTGTGTGTGTGTGTGTGTTCATGTGTTGGTATAGCCTGATCATTGAGTCACATTGATCCATTGCTGTAAGGGTCGTTTGCTGTTGTAGGCAGAGCATTGACTCATGGTGAAGTGTTTGTGTGGGAATATGGTAGTATAGGCTGTGCATTGAGGCACAATGAGCTGTGTGTTTGTGTGAGTGCTGGTATGGGCTGTGCATTGAGGCACATTGAGACGTGTTTGGTGTTTGTGTGCTGTTATAGGCTGTGCTATGAGTCACAGTGAGCTGTATCTGTGTGTGTGTGTGTGTTGGTGTGGTGGTATAGGCTGTTCACTGAGTCACATTGATTCATCGCTGTAGGGGCGGTTTGCTGTTGTAGGCAGAGCATTGACTCATGGTGAGGTGTTTGTGTGTGAGTTTGGTAGTATGGGCTGTGCATTGAGTCACAGTGAGCCATGTGAGTATTTGTGTATGCTGTTATATGCAGTGCATTGAATCACAGTGAGCCATGGGTATCTGTGTGAGTGTGTTCTGGTTTATGCTGTGCACTGAGTCACAGTGATGTGTGTGTGTGTCTGTGTGTGCAGTGTGTGCTGAGCATTGAGTCACTGTGAGGTGTGTGTTTGTGCTGGTATAGGCTGTTCATTGAGTCACAGTGAGCTGTGTGTGTCTCTGTTGCTATAGGCTGTACATTCAATCACATTGAGCCATATGTGTGTGTTTGTGTGTATGTGTGTGTGTGCTGATATAGACTGTGCTTGGATCACAGTGAGCCATGTTTTTGTGTCTGTGTGTGCTGGTATAGGCTGTGCATTCAGTAACAGTTAGCCGTGTGTGTGTTTCTGTGTCCTGCCATAGGCTGTGCATTCATTCACAACGTGTGAGTGTGTGTATGCTTGTATAGCCTGAGAACTGAGTCAAAGTGAACTGTGTGTATGTGTTTGCTGGTGTAAGCTGTGCATTGAGTCACAGTGAGAAATGTGTCTCTGTGTGTGTGTGCTGCTATAGGTTGTGCATTGAGTCACAGAGAGGTGTGTGTGTGTTTGTTTGTCTGCCGGTATAGGCTGTGCATTGATTCAGAGAGCAGTGTGCACATGTGTGTGTGTGTGCTCGTATGGGCTGTGCATTGAGTCACATCAAGCTGTGTTTGTGTGTGTGGGTGCTGTTATAGGGTGGGCATTGAGTCACATTGAGCTGTGTGTGTGTGTGCTAGTATAGGCTGTGTGCTGGTATTGGCTGTGAATTCAGTAATAGTGAGCCATGTGTGTGTGTGTCCTGCCATAGGCTGTGCATTAAATCACAGTGACCCATTTGTTTCTGTGTGTCTGTGTATGCTGGTGTAGGCTGTGCACTGAGTCAAAGTGACCTGTATGTGTGTGTGTGTGTTTGTGTGTGCTATTATAGGTTGTGCATTGAGTCACAGAGAGGAGCATGTGTGTCTCTGCGTGTGCTGGTATAGGCTGTGTATTGATTCACAGAGAGCCATGTGTGTGTGCTGGTATGGGCTGTGCATTGAGTCACATTCAGCCATGTTTTTGTGTGCTGTTATAGGCTTGGCTTTGAGCCATAGTGAGCTCTGTGTGTGCGTGCTGGTGTAGGCTGTGCATGAAGTCACAGTGAGCAGTGCAGGTGTGTTTGTGTGTGTGTGTTGGTGGGCTGGTATAGGCTGTGCATTGAGTCACATTGATCTGTGGGTGTAGCGGTGTGTTTGCTGGTATAGACTGAGCATTGACTCAGAGCGAGGTGTTTGTATGTTAGTGTGCTAGTATATGCTGTGCATTGAGTCACAGAGAGACATGTGAATAAGTGTGTGTGTGTGTTGCTATAGGCTGAACATTGAGTCGCATTGAGCTGTGTATACGTCTGTCTGTGCTAGTAAACTTTATGCATTGAGTCACAGTGAGCTGTGTGTATCTTTGTGTGTGTAATGGTAAAGGCTGCCCATTGAGTCACAGTGAGCCATGACTGTATGCGTGTGTGCTGTTATAGGCAGGGCATTGAGTCACAGTGAGCTGTGGGTGTGTCTGTGTGTGCAGATATATGCTGAGCATTGACTCACAGTGAGGTGTGTGTCTGTGAGTGTGGCGGGTAGGTTGTGCATTGAGTCACAGTGAGCACTGTATCTGTGTAGGTGTGCTGGTATAGGTTGTACATTGGCTCAGAGTGAGCCATGTGAGTGTGTGTGTAGTATAAGCTGTGCACTAAATCACACTGAGGTGTGTGTGTGTGTGCTGTATAGCCTAAGCATTGACTCAAGGTGAGATGTGTGTGTGTATGTGTAAGTTGGTATAGACTATGCATTGTGTCACAGGAAGCTGTATATGTGTGTGGGTGTGTGCTGGTATGTGCTGTGCACTGAGTAACAATAAGGTTTGTGTGTGTCTGTGTGCACTGTATATGCTGAGCACTGAGTCACTGTGTAGTGTGTGTTTGTGCTGGTATAGGCTGTGCATTGAGTCACTTTGAGCTGTGTTTGTCTGTGTGTCTGTGCTGCTATAGGCTGTGCATTCAAACACAGTGAGCCATATATGTGTGTGTGTGTGTTTGTGCTGGTATAGGCTGTGCTTTGATCACAGTGAGCCTTGTTTGTGTGTGTGTGTGTGTGTGTGCTGGTATATGTTCTGCATTGTGTTCAAGGGAGCCGAATATGTTTGTGTGTGTGTGTGTCTGTAGGTTGATATATGCTGTCCTTGAGTCACAGTGAGCCATGCATGTGTGTGCTCTAATAGGCCGTGTGTTGAGTCACAGTGAGCGTTTTTCTGTGTGTGTGTGTGTGTGTGTGTTCTGGTATAGGCTGTGCACTGAAATGCAGTGAAACGTTTGTCTGAGTACTGGTAGAGGGTGCGAGTTGAGGCACCGTGAGTCATATGTGTTTTTGTTGGTATAGGCTGCACATTGAGTCACAGTGAGGTGCCTGTGTGTGTGTGTTTCCTGTATCAGCTGTGCATTGAGTCACAGTGAGCCATGTGTATGCGTGTGTGTGTGTGTGCTGTAATAGGCAGTGAATTGAGTCACAGTGAGTCATGGTTGTGTGTGTGTTTGTGCTGCAATAGGCTGTGCATTGAGTCACAGTGAGATCTGTGTGTGTGTGTCTGAGTGTGTGTGTGTGTGTGTGTGTGTGCCGGTATAGGCTGTTCATAGAGTTCCAGTGAGCTGTGGGGGTTATGTGCTGGTATAGGCAGTGCACTGAGCCACACTAGTGGTGTGTGAGTGTGTGCTGTATAGCTTGAGCATTGACTCAAAGTGAGGGGTGTGTGTGTGTGTGTGTGTGCATGTATAGGCAGTGCAATAAGTCACAGTAAGCCATGTCTGTGTGTGTGTTTTTATAGGCTGTACATGGGTCACAGTGAGCCGTATATGTGTGTGTGTGCTGTTTTCGGCTGTGATTTGAGTCACAGGGAGCCAAGTGTGTGTGTGTGTGTGTGTGCTGGGATATACTATACAGTGAATCACATTGAGGTGTGTGTGTGTGTGTGCTGTATAAGCTGAGCATTGAGTCACTGTGAGGTGTGTGTTTGGGCTGCTATAGGCTGCACAGAGAGTCACAGTGAGCCACGTGTGTTTCTGTGTGTGTGTGTGCTGGTATAGTCTGTGCAATGAGACGCAGTGAGCCGTATATATGTGTTAGTGTGTGTGTCCTGTTATAGGCTGTGCATTGAGTCACAGTGAACCATGTGAGTATGTGTGTGTGTGCAGTATAGGTTGTGTACTGAGTTACATTGAGGTCTCTGTGTGTGTGCTCTATAGGTTGAGCATTGAGTCACAGCGAGGTATGTGTTTGTGCTGCTATACATGATCATTGAGTCACAATGAGCCGTGTGTGTGTGTGTGTGTGTGTGCTGGTACACACTGTGCATTAAGTCACAGTGAGAGTTTTTTGAGTGCTGGTATAGGTTGTGTAATGAGTCACACTAAACCGTGTGTGTGTGTGTGTGTGTATGCTGGTATAGGCTGTGAACTGAGTCAAAGTGAGCTGTGTGTATGTGTTTG
>NW_021703740.1:15148-19539 GCF_005190385.1 Monodon monoceros | reverse complement strand
GGTATAGGCTGTGAACTGAGTCAAAGTGAGCTGTGTGTATGTGTTTGCTGGTGTAGGCTGTGCATTGAGTCACAGTGAGATATGTGTCTGTGTGCTGCTATAGGTTGCGCATTGAGTCACAGAGAAGTGTGTGTGTGTCTGTGTGTCTGCTGGTATAAGCTGTGCATTGATTTACAGAGAGCTGTGTGTGCGTATGTGTGTGTGTGCTGGTATGGGCACTGCATTGAGTCACATTGAACTGTGTTTGTGTGTGTGGGTGCTGTTATAGGCTGGACATTGAGTCACAATGAGCTGTGTGTGTGTGTGCTAGTATAGTCTGGGCATTGAGTCAGAGTGAGCACTGCAAGTGTGATTTTCTTTGTGTGATTTGGTGTACTGGTATAGGCTGTGCGTTGAGTTATGTTGATCTGTGGGTGTGAGTGTGCGTTTGCTGGTATAGGCTGAGCATGTACTCAGAGTGAGGTATTTGTGTGTGAGTGTGCCAGTATACGCTGTGCATTGAGTTACAGGGAACCCTGTGAATATGTGTGTGTGTGTGTATGATGCTATAGGCTGTGCATTGAGTCTCACTGAGCCGTGTATGTGTGTGTGTGTGCTGGTGTATGTTGTGCACTGAGTTACAATGAGCCATGTGTATATTTGTGTGTGTACTGGTAAAGGCTGTGCATTGAGTCATAGTGAGTCATGTCTGTATGTGAGTGTGCTGTTATAGGCAAGGCATTGAATCACAGTGAGCCGTGGGTGTATATGTGTGTGCTGGTATATGATGAGTTTTGACTCACAGTGAGGTGTGTGTCTGTGAGCGTGCTGCTAGGGGTTGTGCATTGAGTCACAGTGAGTGGTGTATGTGTGTGTGTGCTTGTATAGGTTTTGCCTTCAATCACAGTGAGCTGTGTGTATGTGTGTGTGCTGGTAAGGGCTGTGCATTGAGTCAGAGTGAGCAGTGTGAGTGTGGGTGCTGGTATAAGCTCTCCACTAAATCACACTGAGGGGTGTGTGTTTGTGTGCTGTATAGCCTGAGCATTGACTCACAGTGAGGTGTGTGTGTTTATGTGTGTGTTGTATAGAATGTGCACTGAGTCACAGGAAGCCATTTATGTGTGGGCGTCCTGGTATATGCTGTGCACTGAGAAAAAAAGAGGTGTGTGTGTGTCTGTGTGTGCTGTATATGCTGAGCATTGAATCACTCTGAGGTGTGTGTTTGTGCTGGTATAAGCTTTGCATTGAGTCACAGTGAACCGTGCAGCTGTGTTTTTTTGTGTGTGTGTGTTGGTGTGCTTGCATAGTCTGTGGATTGAGTCACACTGATCCGTGGGTGTGGGGATGTGTTTGCTGGTATAGGCTGATCATTGACTCAGAGTGAGGTGTTTGTGTGTGAGTATGCTAATAAAGGCTGTGCATTGAGTCACAGAGAGCCATGTGAATATGTGTGTGTGTGTGTGTGTGTGCTGGTATAGGCTGTGAATCGATTCCCATTGAGCCGTGAATGTGTGTGTGTGCTGGTATAAGTTGTGCATTGAGTCACAGTAAGCTGTGGGTATGTCTGTGTGTGTAGTGGTAAAGGCTGTGCATTGAGTCACAGTTAGCAGTGTCTGTAGGTGTGTGTGCTCTGTAGGCAGGGCACTGAATCAGAGTGAGCTGTGGGTGTGTCTGTGTGTGCTGGTAAATGCTGAGCATTGACTCACAGTGACATGTGTGTCTGTGAGTGGGCTGGTATAGGTTGTGCATTGAGTCACAGTGAGCTGTGTGTATGTGTGCTGGTAAGAGCTGGGCATTGAGTCAGAGTGAGCAGTGTGAGTGTGTGTGCTGGTATAAGCTGTGCCCTAAATCACACTGAGGGTTGTGTGTGTGCTGTATAGCCTGAGCATTGACTCACAGTGAGGTTGTGTGTGTGTGTGTTGGTATAGACTGTGCATTGAGTCCCACGAAGCTGTGTATATATATGTGTGTGCTGGTATATGCTGTGCACTGAGTAACAATGAGGTGTGTGTGTCTGTGTGTGCTATATATGCTGAACACTGAGTCACTGTGAGGTGTGTGTTTGTGCTGGTATAGGATGTGCATTGAGTCACTTTGAGCTGTGTTTGCCTGTGTGTGTGTTGCCATAGGCTGTGCATTCAAACAGAGTGAGCCACATATTTGTGTGTGTGTGTGTGTGTGTGTGCTGTATAGCTTGAGCATTGACTCTCCGAGAAGGGTGTGTCTGTGTTTGTGTGCTGGTAAAGGCTGGGAAATGAGCCACAGTAAACCTTGCCTGTGTGTGTGTGTGTGTGTGTGTGTGTGCAGTTATAGGCTGTGCATTGGGTCATAGTGAGGCATGCGTGTTTTTGTGTGTGCATGTGTGAATCCTCGTATAGGTTGTGCTTTAGTCACTGTGGGCCGTGCTTGTGTCTGTGTGTGTACAGCTATAGGCTGGGCACTAAGTCTCATTGATAAATGTGTGTGTGTGTGTGTGCGTGATGCTATAGGCTTTACATTCTGTCACAGTGTGTCATTTATGTGTGTGTGCATTGGTATAGGCTTTGCATTCATTCAAAGTGAGCTGTGTTTGTGTGTACTCTTATACACTGTGCATTGAGCCACAGTGAGCCGTTTTTGTGTGTGTGCTGTTATAGATTGTGCATTGAGTCACACTGAGCTGTGTGTATGTGTGTGTGCTGCAGTAGGCTGTGCATTCATTCAAAGTGAGCCATGTGTGTGTGTGCTGAGACAGGCTTAGCATACAGTCACAGTAAGTCATGTGAACATGTCTGTGTGTGGGCCGGTATGGGCTGTGCATTGAGACACAATGAAATCCGTGCTTTGTCTGTTGGTGCTGGTATGGGCTGGGCAATTTTTCAAAGTGAGAACTGTCTGTGTGTGTGCTCTTATAGTCTCTTAATTGAGTCACAGGGAGCCAAGTGTGTGTGTTGCTGGTATATGCTATACAATGAGTCACATTGAGTTGTGTGCATCTGTGTGTGTGTGTGCTCTATAGGATGAGCATTGAATCACAGCAAGGTGTGTGTTTGGTCTGGAATAGGCAGCATATTTTGTCAGAGTGAGCCGTGTGTCTTTGTGTGTGTGTGTGCCTGTATAGGCTGTGCAAAGAGACACAATGAGGCATGTGTGTGTGTTAGTGTGTGTGTCATGGTATAGACTGTGCATTGAGTCACTGTGAGGTGTGTGTGTGTGTACAATATAGGTTGTGCCCCAGGTCACATTGAAGTCTGTGTCTGTGTGCTGTATAGTCTGAGCATTCAGTCCCAGCTAGGTGTGTGTTTGTGCTGCTATAGCCTGAGCATTGAGTCACAATGAGCTTTGTGTGTGTGTCTGTGCTGATATAGACTGTGCATTGAGTAAGAGTGAGAGTTTTGAGAGCACCGGTATAGGCTGTGTAATGCGTAAAACTAAGCTGTGTGTGTGTGTGTGTGTGTGTGGGCTGCTATAGGTGGTGCATTGAGTCACAGTAAGCCATGCCAGTGCGTGTGTGTGCGTGTGCTGTTACTCGACATTCATTGAGTCAAAGTGAGCCATGTATGTATGTGTGTGTGCTGGTATAGGCTGTGCATTGAGTCACAGTAGGCATGGGGGTTTTTGTGTGTGTGTCTGTCTGTCATGGTAAAAGCTGTGCTCTGAGACACTGTGAGTTGTTTGTGTGTGTCTGTGTGCTGCTATAGGCTGTTCATTAAGTCTCATTGATACGTGTGTGTGTGCTCTGGAGTAGGCTGTGCTTTGAGTCACTGTGAGCCGTGTGTGTGTCTGTCTGTGTGCTGCAAAAGGCTGTGAATTAAATCTAAAGGAAACGTGTGTGTGTGTGATATAGGTTGTGCATTAATTCAAAGTAAGCTTGTTTTTGTGTGTGTGTGTGTGTGCACTTGTAGACTGTGCATTGAGCCATAGTAATCTGACTGTGTTTCGGTGTGCTGTTAAAGATTGTGCATTAACTCACACTGAGCTGTGTGAGTGTGTGTGTGTATGTGTGCTGTTATAGGCTGTGCACTGGGACAAAGGGAGGCATGCCTGTGCTTGTGTGTGTGTCATAGTATAGGCTGTGCTTTGAGTGACAGTGAGCTGTGTGTGTATGTGTCTCTGTGCTGCTGTAGTCTGTGCATTAAGTCTCATGGATATGTGTGTGTGTGTGTGTGCTGGTATAGGCTCTGTATTCAGAGTGTGCCATTTATGCGTGTGTGTGCATGTGTGTTGGTATAGGCTGTGCAAGCATTCAAAGTGAGCTTGTTTGTGTGTGTCTGTTTGCACTTATAGACTGTGCATTGAGCCATAGTTAGCCATCTTTGTGTCAGTGTGTTGTTATAGTTTGTGCTTTGACTCACACAGAGCCTTGTGTATGTGTGTGTGTGTGTACTGGAATAGGCTGTGCATTCATTGAAAGTGAGCCATGTGTTTGTGTG
>NW_021703740.1:13807-15048 GCF_005190385.1 Monodon monoceros | reverse complement strand
AAGGGAAATAAAAACAAAAAAATGGCACCTAATGAAATTTAAAACCTGCACAGGAAAGGTAAACATAAACAAGATGGCAAAACATCCCTCAGAATGGGAGAAAATATTTGCAAATGAAACAACTCGAAAAGGATTAATCTCCAAAATATACAAGCAGTTCATGCAGCTCAATATGAAAAAACAACCCTATCCAAAAATGGGCAGAAGACCTAAATAGACATTTCTCCAAAGAAGATATACAGATTACCAACAAACACCTGAAAGGATGCTCAACATCACTAATCATTAGAGAAAGGCAAATTAGAATTACAATGCAGTATCACTTCACACTGGTCAGAATGGCCATCATCAAAAAGTCTGTGAACAATATATGCTGGAAAGGGTATGGAGAAAAGGGAACCCTTTTGCACTGGTGGGAATGTAAATTGATACAGCCTCTATGGAGCACAGTATGGAGGTTCCTTAAAAAACTAAAAATAGAACTACCATATGACCCAGCAATCCCACTACTGATCATATACTCTGAGAAAACAATAATTCATGTACCACATTGTTCATTGCAGCACTATTTACAATAGCCAGAACATGGAAGCAACCTAAGTGTCCACTGACAGATGAATGGATAAAGAAGATGTGGCACATATATGCAATGGAATATTACTCAGCCATGAAAAGAAACGAATTTGAATTATTTGTAGTGAGGTGGATAGTGAGGTATGTCAGAAAGAGAAAAGCAAATCCCATATGCTAACACATATATATGGAATCTTAAAAAAAAAGGGACAGGAATAAAGATGCAGATGTAGAGAATAGACTTGAGGACACGGGGAAGGGGAAGTGTAAGCTGGGACACAGTGAGAGAGTGGTATCGATATATATACACTACCAAATGTAAAATGGATGGCTGGTGGGAAACGGCTGCATAGCACAGGAAGATCACCTCGGTTCTCTGTGACCCCTTATAGGGGTGGGATAGGGAGGGTGGGAGGGAGACAGAAGAAGGAGGGGATATGGGGATATGTGTATACTTCTGGCTGATTTGGTTTGTTATACAGCAGGAGCTAACACAATTGTAGAGCAGTTATACTCCAAGAAAGAGAGCAATTATACTCCAATAAAGATGTTGAAGAAAAAAATCCAGATTCATCACTTAAGAAATGTTAATTTCCACACAGCATAACATAATTAAGCCATGTTTTCTGCCACTGTATAATAAGTATTATATTTTATCCAGGGTCCAA
>NW_021703740.1:12108-13707 GCF_005190385.1 Monodon monoceros | reverse complement strand
AAGCAAATCCCATATGCTAACACATATATATGGAATCTTAAAAAAAAGAGACAGGAATAAAGATGCAGATGTAGAGAATAGACTTGAGGACACGGAGAAGGGGAAGTGTAAGCTGGGACACAGTGAGAGAGTGGTATCGATATATATACACTACCAAATGTAAAATGGATGGCTGGTGGGAAACGGCTGCATAGCACAGGGAGATCACCTCAGTTCTCTGTGACCCCTTATAGGGGTGGGATAGGGAGGGTGGGAGGGAGACAGAAGAAGGAGGGGATATGTGGATATGTGTATACTTCTGGCTGATTTGGTTTGTTATACAGCAGGAGCTAACACAATTGTAGAACTGTAGTTATACTCCAAGAAAGAAAGCAATTATACTCCAATAAAGATGTTGAAGAAAAAAATCCAGGTTCATCACTTAAGAAATGGTAATTTCCACAAAGCATAACATAATTAAGCCACGTTTTCTGCCACTGCATAATAAGTATTATATTTTATCCAGGGTCCAATAGCATATTCATCATTTTGTCTTAAGATTATCTAAAGCACCTTCTTTGGTGGAAATGTTCACATTTCTACCAACAGTCTGTTTATAATGTATTCTCTAAAATGATAGGATCTTTCTTTACCGTGCTCCTTAATTCCACCTGAGCACTCACCCAAGTTACCTTTAGTATTTTTATGTCTAGTCTCTTCAAGGCAATCTAGGCTTTCTTCATTATGCACCTGGGAACTCTTCCAGCCTTTGCCCATTACTCAGTAGCACATCCAGTTCTACAATTGTAGTTATTTGTTACAGCAGCACCCTACTACTTGCACTATCTGTACCAAAACCAGTATTAGTTTTGTAGGGCCCCTGTAACTTACTACTACAAACTGAGTGGCTTAAAACAACAATTTCTTCTCTCACTGTTCTAGAGGCTGGGAGTCTGAAATCAAGGCAGTGTTTTCTTTGAATCTTCTGCGGAAGTATTTTTCTTTGCCTTTTCCTAGTTTCTGGTGGTTTCAGCAATTCTTGAAGTTCCTTGGTTTATAAATATAGTATGGCAGTCTCTGCCTCTGTCATCACATGGCGTTGTCCCTGTATGAATTTCTGTGTCTCTCTGCATGGCCTTCTTATAAAGATACCAATCACTAGATTAGGGCCCCTAATCCGGTATTATCTCACCTAAACCTGATTACATCTGCACAGGCTGTATTTTCAAATATGGTCACATTTAGATGCCAGAGATTAAGACTTCACATATATTTTTTTGTGGACATAATTCAACCCATAACAGCTATGTTCCAGAGTCAGAAGGGCACAGAAACTTCATACTGGTGGTTAAAATGTTTCAGAGGACTGTGGAGATCCAATTGGCCTCAACTTCTAAATATAGATTAGTCAGTTGAAGATTGATTGGGGACACAATAACCTAATTTAGATATTGAACAAGTATGTAAGGTAGTGAGGAAGAGTTAGGAGTCTGTTGCTGAGATGGGTCAATTATTCTGGGTCCCAGGAAGACCTTGAATGTGCTCTGTCACCCTCCACAGACCTGTTTCACACTGCTCAGAAGCAGTCCTCTGTAACTGTGGGAACTTACCCCAGCCCAG
>NW_021703740.1:0-12098 GCF_005190385.1 Monodon monoceros | reverse complement strand
GTGGTGGTGATTCAGAGGTGAAAAAATTTTCATCATTTCAGCTGGGAGCTGAGGCTCGGGCTTTGGTCAGATCGCAGGGAGAGGACTGGGGTTGGCGGCGTGAACATAGCCTGAAGTAGTTAGTGCACCACGGCTAGCTGGGAGGGAGTCCGGGGAAAAGTCTGGACCTGCCGAAGAGGCAAGAGACTTTTTTTTCCCTCTTTGTTTCCTGGTGCGTGAGGAGAGGGGATTAAAATTGCTGCTTAAAGGAGCTCCAGAGACGGGCGCGAGCCGCGGCTAACAGTGCGGACCCCAGAGACGGGCATGAGACACTAAGGCTGCTGCTGCCGCCACCAAGAAGCCTGTGTGCGAGCACAGGTCACTATCCCCACTTGCCCTCCTGGTAGCCTGTGCAGCCCACCACTGCCAAGGTCCCGGGATCCAGGGACAACTTCTCCGGGAGAATGCACGGTGCGCTCAGGCTCTTGCAATGTCACGCTGGCCTCTGCCACCGCAGGCTCGCCCCGCACTCCGTGCCCCTCCTGCCCACCAGCCTGAGTGAACCAGAGCCCGCTAATAAGCCTCTCCTTCAACCCCTTCCTGTCTGGGTAGAAGAACAGACGCCCGAGGGTGACCTACATGCAGAGGCGGGGCCAAAACCAAAGCTGAAACCCAGGAGCCGTGTGAGAAAAGAAGAGAAAGGGAAATTTCTCTGTGCAGCCTGAGGAGCAGTGGATTAAATCCCCACAATCAACTTGATGTACCTGCATCTGTGGAATACCTGAATAGACAACGAACCATCTGAAAATTGAGGCAGTGGACTTTGGGGGCAACCACAGATGTGGGATTTGCTGTATGCAACTTACTAGCTTCTGATTTTTAGGTTTATATTAGTATAGTTTTTAGCACTTTTTATCATTGGTGGATTTGTTTATTGGTTGGGCTGTTCTCTTTTTTTCCTTTTAATTTTATTTATATTAATTTTTTGAAATTTTAATAACTATATTTTCTTTTTCTTTCTTTCTTTTCTTCTCCCTTTTCTTCTGAGCCATGTGACTGACAGGGTCTTGGTGTTCCAGCTGGGTGTCAGGCCTGAATCTCTGAGGTTCGAAAGGTGAGTTCAGGACATTAGACCACAGAGACCTCCTGGCCCCATGTAACATCAATCAGTGAGAACTCTCCTAGAGATCTCTCTGTCAATGCTAAGACCCAGCTCAACTCAACGACCAGCAAGCCCCAGTGCTGGACACCCCATGCCAAACAACTAGCAAGACAGGAAAACAACCCCACCCATTAGCAGAGAGGCTGCCTAAAATCATCATAAGTCCACAGACACCCCAAATACCAGATGTGGCCCTGCCCACCAGAAAGACAAGATCCAGCACCACCTACCAGAACACAGGCACCAGTACCCTCCATCAGGATGCCTACACAGCCCACTGAACCAACCTTACCCACTGGGGGCGGGCACCAATAACAACAGTAACTATGAACCTGCAGCCTGCGAAAAGGAGACCCCAAACAATAAGTTAAGCAAAATGAGAAGACAGAGAAATATGCAGCAGATGAAGGAGCAAAGTGAAAACCCACTAGACCAAAGAAATGAAGAGGAAATAGGCAGTCTACCTGAAAAAGAATTCAGAGTAATGATAGTAAAGATGATTCAAAATCTTGGAAATAGAATGGAGAAAATACAACAAACGTTTCACAAGGACCTGGAAGAACTAAAGAGCAAACAAACAGTGATGCGCAACACAATAAATGAAATTAAAAATTCTCTGGAATGAGTCAGTGGCAGAAATACTGAGGCAGAAGAATGGATAAGTGGCCTGGAAGATAATATAGTGGTAATAATTACTGCAGAGCAGAATAAAGAAAAAAGAATGAAAAGAATTGAGGACAGTCTCAGAGACCTCTGGGACAACACAAAACACACAAACATTCGAATTATAGGGGTCCCAGAAGAAGAAGAGAAAAAGAAAGGGACTGAGAAAATCTGAAGAGATTATAGTTGAAAACTTCCCTAATATGGGAAACGAAATAGTCAATCAAGTCCAGGAAGTGCAAAGAGTCCCATACAAGATAAATCCAAGGGGAAACACACCAAGACACATATTAATCAAACTATCAAAAATTAAATAGAAAAAATATTAAAAGCAGCAAGGGAAAAGCAACAAATAACATACAAGGGAATCCCCATAAGGTTAACAGCTGAACTTTCAGCAGAAACTCTGCAAGGCAGAAGGGAGTGGCAGGACATACTGAAAGTGATGAAAGGGAAAAAACTACAATCGAGATTACTCTACCCAGGAAGGATCTCATTCAGATTCGAAGGAGAAATTAAAACCTTTACAGATAATCACAAGTTAAGAGAACACAGCACCACCAAACCAGCTTTACAAGAAATGCTAAAGGAACTTCTCTAGTCAAGAAACACAAGAGATGGAAAAGACCTACAATAACAAACCCAAAGCCATTAAGAAAATGGTAATAGGAACATACATATTGATAACTACCTTAAATATTAGAGGATTAAATACTGCAACCAAAAGATACAGACTGGCTGAATGGATACAAAAACAAGACCTGTATATATGCTGTCTACAGGAGATCCACTTCAGACATAGGGACACATACAGACTGAAAGTGAGGGGATGGAAAAACTTATTCCATGCAAATGGAAATCAAAAGAAAGAGTAGCAATTCTCATATCAGACAAAACAGACTTTAAAATAAACACTATTACAAGAGACAAAGAAGGACATTACATAATTATCAAGGGATCAATCCAAGTAGAAGATATAACAATTGTAAATATTTCTGCACCCAACATAGGAGCACCTCAATACATAAGGCATACAAGGGGAAATCGACAGTAACACAATCATAGTAGGGGATTTTAACACCCCACTTTCACCAATGGACAGATCATCCAAAATGAAAATAATAAGGAAACACAAGCTTTAAATGACACATTAAACAAGATGGACTTGATATTTATAGGACATTCCAACAAAAAACAACAGAATACACTTTCTTCTCAAGTGCTCAAGGAACATTCTCCAGGATAATATCTTTGGTCACAAATCAAGCCTTGGTAAATTTAAGAAAATTGAAATTGTATCAAGTATTTCCAACCACGACGCTATGAGTCTAGATATCAATTGCAGGAAAAAATGTAAAAAATACTAACACATGGAGGCTAAACAATACACTACTAAATAACCAAGTGATCACTGAAGAAATGATAGAGGAAATCAAAAAATACCTAGAAAAAAATGACAATGAAAACATGAGGACCCAAAATCTATGGGATGCAGCAAAAGCAGTTCTAAGAGGGAAGTTCATAGCAATACAATCCTACCTCAAGAAACAAGAAACAACTCAAATAAACAATCTAACCTTACACCTAAAGCAATTAGAGAAAGAAGAACAACAAAAAAAAACCCCAAAGTTAGCAGAAGGAAAGAAATCATAAAGATCAGATCAGAAATAAATGAAAAAGAAATGAAGAAAACAATAGCAAAGATCAAAAAGACTAAAAGCTGGTTCTTTGAGAAGATAAACAAAATTGATAAACAGCATTAGAAATGAAAAAGGAGAAGTAAAACTGACACTGCAGAAATACAAAGGATGATGAGAGATTACTACAAGCAACTATATGCCAAAAATGGACAACCTGGAAAAAATGGACAAATTCTTAGAAAAGCACAACCTTCCGAGACTGAACCAGGAAAAAACAGAAAATATAAACAAACCAATCACAAGCACTGAAATTGAGACTGTGATTAAAAATCTTCCAACAAGCAAAAGCCCAGGACCAGATGGCTTCACAGGCGAATTCTGTCAAACATTTAGAGAAGAGCTAGCACCTACCCTTCTCAACTCTTCCAAAATACAGCAAAGTGAGAAACACTCCCAAACTCATTCTACGAGGCTACCATCACCCTGACACCAAAACCAGACAAAGATGTCACAAAAAAAGAAAACTACAGGCCAATATCACTGTTGATCATAGATGCAAAAATGCTCAACAAAATACTGGCAAACAGAATCCAACAGCACATTAAAAGGATCATACACCATGATCAAGTGGGGTTCATCCCAGGAATGCAAGGATTCTTCAATATACGCAAATCAATCAATGTGATACACCATATTGACAGACTGAAGGATAAAAACCATGTGATAATCTCATTAGATGCAGAAAAAGCTTTTGACAAAATTCAACACTCATTTATGATAAAAACCCTCCCGAAAGTAGGCATGGAGGTAACTTACCTGAACACAATTAAGGCCATATATGACAAACCCACAGCCAACATCATTCTCAATTGTGAAAAACTGAAAGCATTTCCACTAAGATCAGAAACAAGACAAGGTTGCCCACTCTCACCACTATTATTCAACATAGTTTTGGAAGTTTTAGCCACAACCATCAGAGAAGGAAAAGAAATAAAAGGAATCCAAATCGGAAAAGAAGAAGTAAAACTGTCACAGTTCGCAGATGACATGATACTATACAGAGAGAATCCTAAGGATGCTACCAGAAAACTACTAGAATTAATCAATGAATTTGGTAAAGTAGCAGGATACAAAATTAATGCACAGAAATCTCTTGCATTTCTATACACTTATGATAAAAAATCTGAAAGAGGAATTAAGGAAACACTCCCATTTACCACTGCAACAAAAGGAATAAAATACCTAGGAACAAACCTACCTAAGGAGACAGACGACCTGTACACAGAAAACTATAAGGCATTGATGAAAAATTTAAAGATGATACAAACAGAGGGAGATATATACCATGTTCTTGGATTGGAAGAATCAACAATGTGAAAATGACTCTACTACGCAAAGCAATGTACAGATTCATTGCAATCCCTATCAATCTACCAATGGCATTTTTCACAGAACTCGAAAAAAAATATCACAATTTGTATGGAAACACAGAAGACCCCAAATAGCCAATCTTGAGAAAGAGAAGACTATACTACAAAGCTACAGTAATCAAGACAGTATGGTACTGGCACAAAAATAGAAATATAGATCAATGGAACAGGATAGAAAGCCCAGAGATCAACCCACGCACATATGGTCACCCTATCTTTGATAAAGGAGGTAAGAATATACAATGCAGAAAACAGAGTCTTCTTCAGTAAGTGGTGCTGGGAGAACTGTACAGCTACATGTAGAAGAATGAAATTAGAACACTCCATAACACCATTACACAAAACTTATCTTAAAACGGATTAAAGACCTAAATGTAAGGCCACACACTATCAAACTCTTAGAGGAAAACGTACGCAGAACGCGCTATGACATAAATCACAGCAAGATTCTTTTTCACCCACCTCTTAGATATATGGAAATAAAAACAAACAAACAAAAACCCAAGTTGGACCTAATGAAAGCTAAAAGCTTTTGCACAGCAAAGGAAACCATAAACAAGATGAAAAGACAACCCTCAGAATGGGAGAAAATATTTACAAATGATGCAACTGACAAAGGATTAATCTCCAAAATATACAAGCAGCTCAATATCTAAAAAACAACCCAATCCAAAAACGGGCAGAAGACCTAAATAGACATTTCTCCAAAGAAGATATACAGATTGCCAACAAACACATGAAAGGATGCCCAACATCACTAATCATTAGAGAAACGCAAATCAAAACTACCATGAGGTATCACCTCATACTGGTCAGAAGGGTCATCATCAAAAAATTTACAAACAATTAATGCTGGAGAGGTGTGGAGAAAAGGGAACCCTCTTGCACTGTTGGTGGGAATGTAAATTGTTACAGCCACTATGGAAAAGAGTATGAAGGTTCCCTAAAAAACTAAAAATAGAAGTACCATACAACCCAGCAATCCCACTACTGGGCACATACCCTGAGAAAACCATAATTCAAAAAGAGTCATGTACCACAATGTTCATTGCAGCTCTATTTACAATAGCCAGGACATGGAAGCAACCTAAGTGTCCAATACATATAGCTGATTCACTTTGCTCTACAGCAGAAACTAACACAACATTGTAAAGCAATTACACTCCAATAAAGATGTTTAAAAAAATAAAGAAATAATATAAAATAAAAATAATAAAATTCAAGTAAAATTTAAAAAGCGAAAAGGCTTACCATATGAAATTGTTCTGTTGCTGTGTTGTGGCCCTGTCCTCCCAGAGACCTTGGAGTCTTTGCTTGTAGGAGCCCTAACGAAGAAATAGGATGGGTGACTCATCCCCACATACCTGGCAGACAAGTCACAGGCACCAATCCCCAATATAGGAGAGTCTAAGTATCAGTAGAATTTGACTGGATGCACAAAGTGCTACCATATTGAGTAGTTAATTCAACAAAACAGCTTGCCCATCCAGTCAGATATAACTTTTAACTCAGTTGATTGGGAGGCCAGTTGATTCAACAAATGTCAACTGGTTCAATGATAGTCAAAAAAAAAAGAGTAATTATTTAAAAACATAATCATCCTTACCTAACTGAACTGAAGTTAATACTGGGATGATTAGCTGAGTTACCACAAGTTTCCTTCTCTCTCTGTCTCTATCTGTCTGCCTGTCTCTTCGGGGATTATATAGAATTATATCCTCTGGGGAAAAATGAAGGCATTGTGGTAGTTAGAAGCAATGTGTATGGACTTGGAAGTTTTTCCTTTGAAATTACACTAGAGGAGGTTTGTAGGGGTTTTTTTGTTTGTTTTTTTTAAAATTTGTTTGGGTTGAAAATTCAAATAGATACTTCATCTATGTGTAGTTGTGTCTTCCTAGATCGGTAGGTTATCTACTTCTGAGATTAAGCCATTTTAGTTATGAATTATTCATACAGTAAAATATTTTCCTTAAATGAATCCTTATTCCTCTTTATGGCCTCAAGTTGAGAAGTTTCACTATCAAATTTCACAAAGAAAAAATTCATTCACAGTGTACACTTTATTAATGTTGCTGTTTTTATTCTTTATTTCATTCTATTCTTGCAACAACACTTTGGGCAGATAGGGCAAGTATTAGTTCCTTTTTAAAGCTAGTCTATTTACATCAAACGGAAATAAGTTATTTCACTGGATTGCTTCCTCTCCGCTTTTATGAAGCCCTACTCACCTGGGGCCACCCACTTACGGCTGTGTTAGGATTAGAACTCAGGCAATACTAGCAGTAATACTGTGCATATACCATGTATTAATCTTCACCCTATGAGATCTGGGGCAGCATCCTATCAGTAAACAGTTGAATATTTCTGCATTCAATAAGTACAATAAATAAAGACCACTGAGTACAGTAAAGATCATAAAGAGTATCATATCTGGGCCAGGCTTGCTGCCAAATGGTTTTCAGAGTTTTGGATTTTGGAGTTGCAGATTGTGGATGTGTATTCCCCTAGGCTTGGTGCTCTCCACTGCTGTGTGAAGCACTAATTATTTAACATACAATGACTACTACGCACCTTTTACCTCTTACTCCAAGGCTTCTCTGAAGAGCAACCAACCTGTTGGTGGTCAGCAGAGAGAACCTTTAGGCCCAAGTATTTTCTCCATGACCTTCATTATGCACAAGAGGCAACTCTCTTTTCTTCACTACTGACAGCTCAACTATATACAGAATCTCTTAATTTTTCACCCGTGTCTTTCTTTCCCTTTCAACTTCTTCTCTGGCTTCTTTGAGAATTAGAGAGAGGGGATGAGTAAAAGGATAGGATCATATCACAGAAAAGTCAAGGAGGAAGAGTGTGTCAAAGAGGGGGGCAGAGCGCCCTACACTGTCAAATGAGTCAAAAAGATTCAGGAGGGTGAGGACCAAGGTGCCATGACCTTGGCAACCAGTGATTCCCTAGTGACCTTTGAGGGAGCAGTTTCTTCAGGGTTATGGGAATGGAACCCAGAATGCAAAGAGTTAGGGAGCAAGTGGATGTTGGTGAAGCCAAGACAGTAAATAGAGACCTAATTTTTAATTAGCCAAGATCAACATCCTTTAAAGTTCCTCAGAGTAAAATTCCTTTCACTAGTTCCATGCACTTCCTTATTGTTCCATTAAAACCTGCTTTTCCTCAAGCAGTAACAATAAAATACAATCAAAGATCGTTCTCATTAGTCTTTTTTTGTTGTTTGTTTCCATTAAATCGCTAGCGTTATGACAGTTTGTCTTCTAATATTGTACATTATAAATATACAACATTTCAACTACATCATGGGTTAATATGCTCCTGTGAACTGGCCTGAAGGCTGTCTTACCACATGTGACTTATTTACATGGGGAACATCTTTCCTAAATTCCAAAGAATTGAGTAGTGAACTAACAGCTTGAAGTATAGGAAATTGCCATTTCTGTAGGTCAAAAATGATTGCATAGCAGCAATTTGATCTCGTTCAACCTCCTAAGTTTTCAAATGCTACCCTGATACAAACTGAATATTGCCACCCTGATTCACTGTTCACTAATTACGGTGGAGGAGGACAAATGGAAACCAGGAGTGATTAACACGAGTCTTAATTGAACTTTTGCTAAGTTGTGCAAAAGGGGCCACTTGTTTACTGCAGCAAGGCACCTGACAATGGCACCTTCTAGGCCTGCCTGCCCATGGTGGCTAGTGCTCACCTTTGTTCTACACCAGGCCCAGGGCCTCTTGTTCTACCCTTTCCGATGGTCTTGGATATGGCCTAGCCCTGTTGTTCTGGGAACCTACTTTCAGATTGGGCCAAAAGACATCAGACACTTGGGGAAAAACAAACAAACAAACAACAAACTTAGGATCACTTTCTCTGCATCTTATGAAATCTCTCCCTTCACCCAACACCCCACGCCCATATTATTGTCATATGTTCACTAATTTTCAAAAAATATAAGCAATATCAAGGAGTAACTATGGAAAAATTACTTCTAGGGACACAGTTGTCATTTCTTTACTGGCCAAACTCTCCCCTACTGCCCAGTACCAAGATAAAGACCTGTACCAACTACTTGCATCCTACTACTGCCCCTAATATGTTATAATAAAGAAGAGACTAACACTGTGCCTTATAAACTGGCTCATAGTCTTTGCCCATAACTAATATAAAATCCATTTTCAACCAGTGCTGTGAAAATAAAAAGCAAAATAACTCAATAAATAACAACTAGAAATTATTCATTCATTCAAACCAAAATTTCCTAAAACAGAATGGTATTCTTGGTAATAAACTGAATCTTGTCATAAATTATGAACAGGTCCCTTCTAGGAAATTATCTCTCTGTTTATATTTCCTGAACCTAGCATCTTATCTAACACAGAGTGCCTCCACTCAATAAATTCTTCAGGCAAGAAGGAAGGAATGGAGGGAGGGAGGGAGGGAGGGAGGGAGGAAGGAAGGGCCAAATGAAAGTTAGTAGGAAAGAAGGAAAAACTTCCATGCATTTGCTTGTGTAATTGAGATAACTAGACATGCAATATTTTTTATGAAACAAAACAAGATGTAAAGTGGGAAATAAAATACTATGTTAAGGGGCTCCATAACTTTGAAGTAAGGACTGGGAATTTGGACTTTGAGGGATTTTATACTCTTTCTGGTTCTTCACCTGTGTTCTGTCCTATTCCTGTTCCTTATCCAGGGATGATAAATGTGCATACTTCACTTGGTGATACTAATATCTGGAATCTGATCATGTATCATTCTAAATGCAACAGTTCACTGCATTCTTTTATATAGTGATGTTTTGTATTGGTTAGTCCTTGTGGAAAACATGGTAGATGAAACTACACCCCAAAATGCAAAATCTACCAGCATTTACATTTCTTCTGTGAAACAAGTCCAGATATCACCATCCCAGCTCATTGTTTCTGCAGTGACTTGGTTTTCAGATGCTTCTGTCTTTCCAGTTTCATCATAGTTTTTGCTAAGGACTTGGAGACTGGAGTGACAGCTATATTTCCACTCGCTTTACAGCATTTTATTTCCAGTCCATATCACCTCGCAATGTGTTCCCTTGTGGGACATTACAGGATCATTACTTTTAAAATGAAAGGTATGGTTGATGATTGACTGCCCTCTAATTACCCAGAGTGTTTGTCAAAGCCAGTGGGCAGGAGACATAAGCTCTATTTTGCTGTTATATTGACTGTCAAGTTTACAGCGCATCTCTGCTAGCATGGAAAACTTCCTCAACAAGGATATTTAGTGGAGCAGATCTTTGCCAATGGAAAAAATCTCCTCCCCTTCCGGATAAACAGTGAAGAAAATGATCTAATGATCAAATTGGTCCATCCCATGCCTTCAAAATAAGCTTATCTAGGATCGGTGTTCCTCAATCTTTTTTTTTCTTTCCATTATTGAGGCTTTTCAGACATCTCCTAATAGCTCACCCAGGACATTTTAATACCATAGATACACTTTTCATCTGTTAACGTACTGTGGTCCTTTGGAGGATTATAAAGCATTGTAATACTGACATTTTTTTCTCCCCACCAAGAACAATTTCCACCTTCTTGAGAATGCATGTCTTGGATGATGCCTGCTAGTGCACACTGATGGAATTCAGATGATGTTTCACCAATTCTATATGCAAGGCCACCGTATTCTGGAGTATACAACTCAAGAGCATGTAAGATGGAAACTGGTTCTTTAGTAAACCAACTGAATATCATTCCTCTCCTAAAAATAAGGAAGCCCTAATAACGTTAAAGAGTACATGGTGCCCAAGTCAAAAAATTTGCAGCCACCAATTCAAGGTCCTCCACGTACAGAGAGGGGCCAGGCTTTGCTCCCAGAAGGTATAAGACTATGGCCTTGTGACCGCCACCATCTCATTTGCTTACTAGCATACATTTATTGAGTTCCAACTGTGTAGACTTTCAGCTCCATGAGGGAAGTGACTGTTTTCGATTTCCATTATAGAATAAAGGAAAGAAAGAATGAAGACAGAAAGGGAAGGAAATATGAAGACAGGCAGTATGCTAAGTGACTTGAACACTGCCTCTAAGAATATTACATTTAGTGTGAAGGTATATAAACAAATAGTCAAAATAAAATACTGTGATTGTTATAACTGAAAGGATGTATAGATATGGTGAGGTTACAAAGCAGTGGTTAATTCTATCTGGTTAGAGGTGGGAAGAAAACGATGTGAGTTATGAAAACCTTTACGGAGACAAGGTTGTATTAGAAGACTTACGTGGGCCCCAGGGCACTCTTGCCTTTGTGGTCTCCTTTTTCTACAAAAGCACATTTAAGTGTAATATACTTCTAGTACAACAAGATGAGTATCATTATCTGGGCAGCCTAGGGGCATGTAGCCTGGAGGCCCTCCAAAGACCTCTAGGAGGATGAGAGGTTTAAGCGAGAGAAACTCTAGGACAAGCTGGAAGAGTGGCTGGAAGATGGGGCAGAGTGTTCCAGGCAGAGGCAACAGCTTGTTCAAAGGCCTGGAAGTGAGAGATCTATTAGGATTGGATGAAAGAGAGACAGACAGAAACAGAAGGGGAGAAGTGTGAGAGATGAAGTTAGAGAAGAAGGTGGGGGTCAAACCGCAGCAGGCCCCATGTTAAGGAGTCTGGCTTTATTGTAAAGAGAATAAGAAACCATTTTTAAAAGCTTTTATGTGAGGAACCAAGAGAAGCAGGTTTGCATTTTGGATATTCATTCAATCTACATTGCAGCCAAATGACTGGTGAAGGTGTCGTGGATATTCTGTGGGTCCACCCAGGCCCCCTCTTTAGGGCCCACATACCCACCCCCAGCTTCTGGAAATAATGGCTTTTGAAGGTTCATGGCTGAGCCCTTCAGTGGGAATTGCCCTCAGCCATAGGGAACTGCCCTTTCCAAGGGCAGATCCTTTCCCAGAGAGCACCCATGACCATAACCAGCTAATGTAGAGATACAAAGGCCCAGCCACATTCTCTCAATCAGGGACAACCTCAGCTCCTAAGATCCCTGAAGGATTGACTGAGGCCTCCGTTGTAACCATGTTTCTGGTTACTTCTCCCTCTGCTTAATCCTACTCTGTTAGTTTCCTATGGCTGCATAATGCTTTAGCACAAACTTAGTGGCCTAAAAAAACACACATTTATCATCTCACAACAGCCATGGGTCAGGAGTCTGGACACAGCTCAACTGGATCCTCTTCTTAG